>NC_061112.1:79294040-79354111 GCF_002878395.1 Capsicum annuum
TTTTTGGACAACTTTCCAAATTTCTTTACTGGTTCCCTTTTTCCTTTGTTTCCTTTTCTTGCAGGTCTGCCAAGCATTTTCTTAGGTTCAGGGGATCAATCTTTGGATTTTTTGTCCTAGGCCATATCTTCATATTGTAGATTGGTTGGATAAAGTGACTATAAGCCTTCATGAAGGTTTTCTCTTTATACCAATGCTCTACATTAGTTTCAGGATCTTTTTGAACATGATACAAAGCACAAATGGAATGTTGACAAGGAATGCCTCTCAACTGCCAAGTTCTACAATTACATACCCTATTAGTCAAGTTCATAGTATGTCTATACTCTCCTTCTCCAATAGAAAATCCAATATTAGCATTCCAAATCACCTTGCAATTCCTAGCCCTGTCCTTATTCTCCTCCAATATAAGTCTAGCTATAGGTGCAATATCACATATTCAAGTATTGGTAAACTTAATCATATCTATAGTTCTAGTCATGATTTTCTTCAAATTTCCTCCAATATGGTAATGATAGATTTGTGTCTAGAAACTAAGATTCATGAATTAAAAGTCTCAGAAATATTATTTTCAACAACATCACACATACAATTCTCTTTAAAGAATGTCGTGACCCATGACTCCCTAGGATAATGCAAAAAATCACCAATAATATCCTCACCTTGCCTACCAAGTTAGTTCATGTAATCAAGTATCTTTTTGAACTTCACTTGAAAACTTGCCTTTGAGCATTTGCAAAACTATTTTTTCTCTCTTTTCCCTTCCACTCTTGACTACAATTAGACCAGATGTGTCTAGCTTATCTTCTAATTTTAGGATTTGGTAACAACTTAAGAATAGCAGCATAAAAACCCTACATACAAAAAATCAATTAAAATACTTAACAAGGAAATAGAGTTTTTTAATAAATTAACAGTCAAAAAAATATAAATATTACCTTTTGCATATCAGCCATCATAGTAAGACCTGCTCCAGTACCTAACTGCAAATCCTCTTTTAAGTAGTTGATAAAAAAACTCCAACTATGCTTGATTTTCTTGTCCATAACAGTCCAAGATATAGGAAACATCTGATTGTTTCTATTCTTTCCAACTGCTACTAGAAGTTTACCCTTACAAGCACCCTTTAAGAAATATCCATCAAACCCTATAATTCTTCTACATCCTTCCATCCACCCCTTTTTCAATGCATTAAGACACACATAGCAATATACAAACGGATTTTTACATGGGACAGTTTCACTGTTCATTCTCAGCCAAACAAAACTGCCAGGATTAATTTGTTTGATCATCTCAGCAAAATCATATAATCTTGCAAATTTCAAGTTTCAGTCCCCCATGAACTCTCTTAGGACCTGTAACTTTGCCCTATAACAAATTGTTCTACCCACATATAATCTCAATTTTTCTCTGCACAATTTCTGTGTTTTCTAAATTTTTGAAGATGGTTGTTTACTTTTTCCATCCCTAAATCTGTTAACAACAAACTTAGTTGTACACATCTTATTCATGTTTGATGTTGTTCACTTATGCATTAGATTATAATTCTTAATAAAAAAATTACCAGTCTCTATCAAGTGGAACATAACATAACCAGTTGCATTTTATCTTGAATTTGCCCTTAGCCCTTACTCTATGAGATTCATTAGCTTTTAAGACAAACCATTAGGACCATTAAGAATCATTCAAAGTTTAGAAACAACAATACCACAATCATCATCAAATCTGATTTTATTACTTCTCCTTCTTCTTTTTGGAAAATCAACACCATCAGCAATATCCTCATCTAACAAATTAGTGCTATCAATACTATCACAGTCTGAACTATCAATATACTCTTCATCACCTTCTAATTATTCGCATATTTAATTTTCTTATTCCTGCCAATGTCTTGAAAACCTTTATCAATACTAGCTTCACCTACTGGTATTTCTTCTTTTGATTTAGATTTTTTCTTGAATTTTTTTGCTTCTACTTTCAGCCTTAAAGGCTCTCAACTCTTCATCAATGTCTGAACCATCTTTATCAAGGTTATCATCACCATTCAGATCTGATTCACTACTGGGAAGATCTGATTCATCACTATTCAGATCTTCATTAAGAATTCTATTCTCATTTTTATCACTGCCTATATCAACATCATCATTAGACTGTGACCCTGCTAAAAGAGCCACAATATTTTCCACAATCTTAAGATCTTCATCAATGCCATGAAAACCATACACATCAACTCATCACCATCTTTTAACTCCTTCACAAACTCTAGTAATTGACTATTAGAAGTGATTTGAACTAAACCACCACCATCTATATATTGATAATAAAACTCCTTAACTTTTGGGTACCCAAGATCTTTGGTGTAGGAAAGAAATTCAACAAGACTAAAATTGTCTTTATCAATGGCAACAACAAAGATATCTAACTCACCTTTATAACTAAGCTTAGGATCGGCTACACTTGTTTTCCTATGATGAAAACAGGTCAAAATATAGTTGTCTATTTTTTTAACAAAGCTCCAAAGATTCTGAATGAAAGAAAATATCCAAAATATCTTTAAATTTAAAATTACCAAAATAACCCTATCTTTATCAGTGAAATCTTCAAAATAAACCCTAAATTAGTGAAATCATTAAAAAGCCGACAAAAAAACCCGAACTTTGTAACTAAAATATAAAAAAAAAACTAAAAGTAAAAATTCAACCCAACACTATAATTTCAAGGGTTAAACAGTCGAAATAGCAAGGAAAAAGATAAACTTAGAGAAAAAGTTTAGTCTGGTCTCTAATTTCTTCAACTTTAAACTAAATTTCTTCAAATTCGTCTATGAAAATGAATCAACACTTCCATGCAAGCATTGCAACTGAAAAATACACCGTAAATAGTTACAAATCACTAACAATAAAAGAAGTATCAGAGAAAAATAAAAAAGATCAATAAGACGTACAAAGGGGTTTATAGGGTTTCAATCGGTTCTGAAAATTATTTTAGGGATTTTATGATTTTCCCATTTTAGTGGATGTGGATGACGTGGAAAGTTATTTATATGTGGCATGTTTTAATTGGCGTGCAAAATCTATGTGTATGGATTGAAATACATGCACTTGAATTTTTTTACTTAGGGCAAAAGGTATCAAATGGACGCACTTTAAGGCTAGTTTAGGTGTTTAAAATAAAAAAAGTTCACTTGGGGTGCCTAAGTAAAAGATGGTGCATAGTTAAGGGGCATGCCGATGTGTTCTACCAAATCAAATCCACATCAAATCTCTAATGATTGTACTATCAGTGTGAAAGTTTGACCCATACTCATCATCAATATACCGCCTTAAGATTGTACTACTAACCGTCAGTGTTCCTCTTTGCCCAATGTTTTGATGTTATGATTACTATTAATAATAATTTCAAACCCTTCACAATTAAATTTATTCCAATACATGATTCACATGAAATAAAAATATAAATTTGACCCATAAACCATCAACTAAAATAATTAAAACTTTGAATATATCCTCAAAACTTATTAGGGATCCCATGAAAGCAAACTGAATTTCTATATTGACTAAAACATATAGACCTATTGAAACCCTTAAAATAATAAATCGAGGTCATCTTGATTGAATATTGACTGTGATCAAACATAACTTTCTTAGAACTCAAGAATCGAACCACCGACTTAAAGTATTTTCGAACATCCCAAAATCGATACTACTTATCCCCATGAGTCATAAATAACAAATAAAAACTACAGGGGGAGTTGAAATAAAAAAATTGATGAAAAAACTTAGAGGGTCATTACAACACAATTATTTGAGTATTTTAGAAATTGAAGGATTTTACGAAAATAAAATACAAAGAGAATTATGAAAAATTTTCATCTCCTTTTCTTGAATGAATAATAGAATGACTTGAACAATTTGAATGAATTGAATTGATTTGAATGATTTGCATAATTTGAATGAATTGCTAACTGAAAAAAAAATTGAATAGGTTGAGTAAATAAAATGGATGTACAGTACTTTATTTATACAAGTAATGAATCAAAATAAACCTAAACCAAAGATAATACTAAATCGACTTAAGGAGTCTAAATAAGGTACAAAATAATTAGAAAAAATACTTCTAAATAAGGTAGTATACACTACTAAATAAGGTACAAGATATTAGAGAATGCACAATAATATTTTTAACATACATACTAAAGATTTACCTAGGGTGTAAGGAGAAAAAAAATAATATATAAGAATTTTCTTAATTTGAGCTAAATCAATTTGTTGAGGCAGCTGAATTAAAGGTTGGTTTGAGCTACATACTACAGTAGATGAATATACAGTGAGATGAAACAGGTGAATCGATCCAATCCAGTAAATAAATACAACATTATTCTAGTATCCTCCTTAAGTTAGAAGGTATGAAGGAGCACCCAACTTATCCAAAAAATTGTGATGAAGAGGATCACATTTGAATTAAAAGGGTACATGTTGAATTAAAAAAATTGGTATAGCGGATCTTTCAGTATGAACGACTTAAAAACCCATTTCATTTGGAAAAAAATATAAAATTGCATGACTTGGAAAGGCGAGGTCGATTTTAGTAGTGAATTTAAACGGTGATTGAGGATTTTCATGATGGCGGTGATGGTGATTGATGATTTTTATCCCTTTTTAAAAAAAAAAGTACCACAAAGAATTCAAAAGAAATTGGATATTTTAAAAAACACTAGAAAGAGAAAGAGAGATTGTGTTGTTTGGGGATGAATTGATGAGTAAGGATGAATAGAATCAAAGAGTATTTTCCATGATATCTTACAAAACTTTAGATGCCAAAAGCATGATGATTTAAAAACACAATCATAAAAATATTAAAAGATGAGATTGTAAAATGAGAAAATACGATCACAGTAAGAGCCTTGATATTAAAAAAATGAAGGGAGAGAGGGATTGATGATGGTCAATGATTAGTGATTTTGCTAATTGATGAGATTGACGACAGCAGTCATCATGAAATGACTATATTAGTAGACCTATTTCATACATTGCGAATACTATCAAGATGAATGAATTGATAGTAGACTTGTTCTATCTTGAATACTACCACGATGTTGATTGATTGTGATGAAATAAAAGATGACGAATGCAGTCGCCATGAAAGGACGACGTAATTTGACATGTTTCAAATTTTACGAATCAAAAAGTTGAAAAGTATTTTTTATATTGATGAAAATCTGATAAATTAACACAAGAAGATCGAAATCAACCTTGCTCTGATATTATATGAGAAATTAAAGAATTTTATGAAAAAGAAATACGAAAAGAATTATGGAGAATTTTCTTCTTCTTTTTATTGAATAAATAATTGAATGACTTGAGTAGCTTGAATGAATTGAAATGATTTGAATGACTTGTATACTTTGAATCAATTGAATTGATTGAGTAAATAAAATTGATGTACAACACTCTATTTATACAAGTAACAGATCGAAATAAACGTAAATCAATATTAACATTAAACTGACTTAAGGAGTCCAAATAAAGAACAAAATAATTATAGGAGTACACTTCTAAATAAGGTAGTACAAGATATTAGAGATTACACAATAATATTTCTGACATATATACTAAAGATTTACCTAGGGCATAAGGAGAGAATTAAATAAAATATAAGAATTTTTTAAATTTGGTTCGAAATTAATATGTTGGGATGGTTGAAACCAAGAATGACACAAGATATTTACCGCGATAGATCAAATATATAGTGAGATGAAAGAGCTGACTCAACCGATTGAATAAATAAATGCAACATTTTTCCAATAGTACACTTTTTCTTTCTTGATAATTTTTTTCTTTCGTTCTTGACAATTCTTTTTGTTTCCTTCTGTATATTCTCTTTAACTGTCATGTTTCATATCTTAATAATAAATTATTGTCTAGTAATATAATATTCTCTGTTCTTGTGAGAACGAGTGATTAATATGGACTATGAAGTGTTTGATAAAAGCACCGAGGAAAACTAAAATATTGTTCTGCTGCAACTATTGTATGTTATATTGTATGGAATTGGAGAAGTGACTCTTAAATTACAATTATAACTTGTGCGTAGCTACTTTAGTTCATCTTGTTGGGATTCAGAAGCACTATGATGGATTGATATAATCGAATTCGAGTATGAGAGATAATTGTAAAAAATAGTTTGACCGGGGAGAAATAAATTGTGTACCTTTTACTGGAAAGATGATTAGACAAAATAGTATTGTATGGTATGGTATATATTAATTATGTTGATAGTTATTGATTTATTTCTAAAACTAAAAAAAAATTGTGAGGAGCTATTATCATGCATTTGTTTCATGTTAAGTTGCAAACTCTAGTAATGTTAACTTTATTCATATTTTTTAAACTAGTATTGTATAAATTGAACTTCCTTTATATTAACATGCATACATTTTTATCATCCAAAATTTTATTTTTTAGTAGACTTGGCATGTGTATGATATATGTTAACATTGGCAATTTGTCTGGTAATATTTATAGAATTTACTTATCTTCACCTGGAGAACAAAAACACAAAATTGGTATTATCTAGCCTTAATTTTAAAATTTCATCCTTTGTCTAGTTTAAAAAGTCTTGGTGTCGTATGCCTTTGTTATTAATAATAGTAATATGTTATCTATAAAATACTTGCCTATCCATTTTGGTGATTGTAAGCATGGCTAGTTCAAATGACTAAATTGTGATCTTGTACTCTTATTTTTCGTAATACAATAGTAAGGATAAAATTCTTAAACAATCACAAATAAGGACATTCAAGAAAGAGTTTTTGAAGGCACCTAATATTTTGATTTTGTTCTTGTCAAAGGTGTCAAACAAGGAATTTGAAGAGCGGAGACACTTCATGCTTTTTTCTTTTGGTCATATGTAAATGCATACAATGACAGTGATGATAAATTATTGGATTTCCAATTTAATAAAAGTGTTCATTTATAATATTCTACTTGAGAAATGATTTTAGTGCCTTTTGAATTATGTTTTTAGTATTGGAGGTAAATTAATAGAAATAAATGTGTTTGTTTCAGAAAATTAAGTCGTTCTGATCAGTGTTTTAAAAGGCAGTCATGGGGCAATCTTTGGGAGAGGCAAGCCAAAAACGCACTGAGGCGGTGTGATAAGGTTAAAGTATCAATAGGAGAACATCTCGAAATTTGAGGTATTTGCTCAAGCATTTGAGTGTGAGGTGCAAATTAGGCAAAAACCCAGAAAACTTTACAAAGAAAAATGATTTTTCTTATTAAATCTCTAATTTAATTTTAAACTAAAATATTAGTTTGGTAAATACTTAAATACTCAATGAAAATATAAATACCCAAAGCAAATATAAAAGAAAACTTAAACATCACACTTTTAAACGTCTTTGTCGGTGGGTGTCGCGACGTCAATACTCAAGAAGGTACTGGGTACTCACTTTCTTCTTCCCAATTTCTTTCTCTCCTTTTAAGTTCTTTTCAAGTCACACATTGACTAGTTTTTAAGTTATTTAGTGTTTTTCTCTTTTAAAGTTTTTAAGTTATTTAGTGTTTTTCTCTTTTAAAATATATTATATGGTACATGAGTGTATAAATATATTGATCGAGTAATAGGAGGGTGTAGTTTGATTAATTATATACTATTTTTTATACCAACTTGTGTTTTTGAGGGCATATAGTAGTTTATTATATGAATGATTGACTTTATATATTAATTGTATTATGTGGCTTTATTTTTTTTGTTGAAGCAGTTTTAGATACATCTTCAACTTATTTTTATAATTTTGATGTACTTTTACTTATTTTGGTGATTTAACTCCTTTTAAAAAATTTATTTCTAATTATATTAATTTATAAAAATTAGAAATTAAAGAATCTGTGGGACTATGCTCCATACCTCGGGGCTTATTCCTCTCCCCGTAATAGGTAAAGCGCCTCGTCTTACTCCTCTATCTTTAAAAACACTAGTTGTGAAAGTCATTAGGCAAGCAACTGTTGAATTGAAAAAAATGACTTGTGGCAACAACTAGTGCCACTAGAATCCTCATGTCATGTAGTGATATAGAGTTTTGTGGCGACTATAGATGCTACCAAAAAATCATTTCTTAGTGGCACTTAAAGTTCCCACTAATGGTTGTTCTTTGATGGTGATTGTATTTCTACTAAATATGTTGTTCTTTTGTGGCAACCTTTTCAGAAATAAAAAATGTGCTAATGTTCTTCAGTTTTAATGACGAGTATAGTCGTGACAAATGGATAGTGCTTTTGTAGCAACCTTGTTATGTTACCAGGCGATTAATGTTGCCACTAAAGGTTGTTATTTGATGGAGACTTGTCACGACCCGAACCAGGGTCTAGACATAATAGGCATCCCAAGTCCAACTAGGACCGAGGACCGCCCCCTTAGCCTAACCCAACCGCCTTATACAACCCCAGATGGGCTGAATTCCGAACATATAACAAGATAGTATTATTATTCACATCAAGACTCTGGGATACGATCACGAACATGACCGACCCAACCGAGTCTAACCTTACCAAACCCAACCATCCACACCATACCAAACCAAAGTGAATATCAAAACATAACATGACAATCAATCCCAAAATGTAATATGATTGAATAGTGAGAAATTATCTCCGATGATGTCAGCCTCCCAGCTTATTCCAATGCCAAGGCTGACACCAATACCAATCCTGCTCATAAATCCCCAGAAATACCACAAAGCCTCTATCCAAAAGAATACAAAAATTCGGTTGGGACGTGCCCCCAACCATGGCCAAAACCAATGTCTGAAATGAAAATAAAATGTCTAAGAGTATCCATATCATGAAATGGAGCCTCCGAAAAGATGGAAGCTCACTACTTCAATCCAAATGTTGTCCCCAAGTCAATCACTATGTAGGAGGAGTCAAACGATTGGTTCCTGCATAGCGTGAGTATACAGCCTCCAGTAGACGAGTTAGAGGATGAACGCTAGCATGTATCTCGAATAAGGATAAAGTAGTGACATTTAAACAACCAAGTAAAACCATCCATTATGAATACAACCATACATATATATAAGTTCCGGGAAAGAGATTTTTTGTTTAACATGGATTTAATACCTTTACCTGGCTTGTGTAACCTTGCTGTTTAACCACACCCATGGGTTGTATGTGTTCAACTCCCCCTAATGAAAGAGTCCCAGTAAGTGTAGCCGTACGACCAGGAGATATCCCATTGGATGACTAGTACATCCCTCCAATATAAAAAGTGACACTCTCACGTGGCCATTAAACAACCCTCATATCAGAAAATATGAGTTTTCAGTTTTGATTCTCCTGGAACCTCCACCTTCGATGGCTTAGTTACACATCCCACCATTAATGCCCACATTAAAATCATATCCAAACAAATTCAATTACCATTTATTAACCAAGGTCATTTATTAGTGGTATCGTCATACCAACCATACTTGCAAGACTTAATCATAGCCAAACCATTTAGGTTAAGTGAACTCTCAAATGCCATTTCCTTTTATGATATTAACCTCTTGGGAGATTTCCATGTACTCCACAAGCAAAACCAATAAGCCTTTAACCTTTGTAAACCATTTAAACCATTTGTAGTTTCCTGCAAAAGATGAAAACAAACAAGAGTTCCATTTAAAGAAGTCAATGCAATGAACATATCTTTATACACATTTTATCAAACACCTTGAGGGTATAATATAACCAAAACCAATTCCAATAACCATTAAACCACTACCATGCAATCCAATTGGCCAAAACCACCATTAATGCATTTAAAGGCACAGTTAAACCACAGAAAACCATAACCAAACCACTTACACCAAAACCCCCAATTATTAGTGAAAAACTATAACCCATTCAGTATTGAAACCATGAAAACAACCATAAAATCCATGCCTTTTTTAGAAATAAAAAGTAAAGAAGAGAAACATTTCTTAAAATGAGAAAGATGATTGTAGAAAATCACCAAAGCAAGCCCCAAAGCAATCCCCAAGTTGAAACCCTAGCTCTCTTGCCCCAAAAGCTCTTGAGAGAATTATTAAATGTTTAGGAATATTTTTCTATGTGTTAATGAATAGAATAATAGGGTAAATAACCTCCTAACTGTATTAGAAGTCGTGGGTCATAATTAGGATAAGTGAAAAAATATCCATAATACCCCAACTTAAATCTCTTAAAAACCCATCATACGAATACGATTGACCCTCTTACGAGTCATACCCTTCCTTACGATTGGTTCCCACAAGTCGTACCCAAGCCTTAACCTTGGATCAGACACTATCCAGTATACAACTCATCCAACCAAGTCATAACCTCAGCATATGATCCGTACCCATGATCCGTATAGGATCAAACACTGCCCCCCATACGAGTCCCTGATACAACTCATATCCAAGACTTATGATTCATAACCTTAAGTCATGACCATTTTAGTGATAAAAATAATCCCATCAACTAACACTGGTCAGCTTATGACAGAACCATACCAATCGTACCTCAGCATACGGCTCATACCCTGGAGTCGTATTTGGTCCGAAGAACGAATTTCTAGAATAATTTCTAAGTCCAAAACCCAAGATGTAATAAAACCGTGTTGTGACCTTTTTAGAAATTGAAGATATATCTCTTCAGTTTTAGTGGCGAGCAAAGTCGTTACAAATAGATTGCTTTTGTAGCGACAATGATAGGTTTATAGGTAGTGACCACACATTCGCCTGAAAATGTTTTTAGTGGAAACTTTTAGCCCTTCAGTACGATTTTCGTCGCCAGTAAAGTCATAATTCTTGTCGTGCAACCATCAATACCAACTATCTCTGGCATCACAACCAATATTTTTTTTAGACCGATTATCTCTATTATTATAATTATATTAATTGTCATAATTATCATCATCATTGTCGTTGTTGCCGCCACCATTATCAACCACCACCACCAAAACTATCAATCCCTACAACCAACCAACCCCACCATCTCAGCTAGCACCTCTACTAACTACCAACACATTCTTCAACCATCACCATCATCGTTGTCATCACCACCACACCTCCATCATAACTGTGGTCAATCCCTACTGCTAACAACCTCGGTCATCATAATTAATATCTCCATCAACCACTACCAGCACATCATCAACCATCCATGTATTTTAGTCACCACATCAGCAAACTTCATCATCACAACCGCCACCGCTATCAATCTCTGCCATCATGATGACCACCAAAACATCAACCATATTCACCATCGTCATTATTAGCCACTAACACCAATCAATTATCACCACCATCACCATTACAAACTGCCTTTACCATCACTATTGAACATCAATGTTTTATTTTTTAACCAAAATATGATTTTATTTTATGAAACTAATATTTAATTAATTATTTATTTGACTAGTGTATTAATTATGATTATAAAAAAAATAAATTTTGCACATTCAATTATTGAAAAATAAATAGTCTTAATCAATTAATTCATTTGTCCCTTATTAGTTGGTCATTTCTTTTACATGCATGTTAAGAAATAAAAAATAAGAAATTAATTATTGAAATGTGGGAGGTTGCACCATACTATGGGGTACCAAGTCCCTCAGAGTTAGACACAAGCAATAAATCAGTAAAGTAGTAGGAAACTAAAACTTTGCAAGAAATTAAATAACACAATGATTTAATGTGAAAACCTCCCCACTCAAGGGTGGAAAAACCACGGCTTTTCCTCACAAGAACTCAACAATACACTATAATAAAACTTATGATTAAAGACTCCTTTAGAACTTAACTCTAATCTCCACCACTTTGTAACAACTCTATTACAAACTCTCCTCAACAACTCTGTCAAGATCTCACTATAATATTGATTAACTCTAACCAATATCAACTCAGGTAGCTCTAACTAAGCACTCTAAAGATACAATAAAAAAATTACTCTTATAAAATGAGTAATTCAGTTATAGACCAAGACTTTACTGAAGAACAAACACTCTCTCAACACACAAAAACTTGTAACTTGAGAAATATTTGAGTTTTTATTAGTTTTCTCTTTGAATAAATAAATTGCAAGAACTATTGAATTGAAGAGCATTATTTTCTATTTATAGCTAGATAATAATTAGGGTAGAATTCTGATTAGGCTAGATGTACTGACTGGTACACAGCTCACCTGTGGTAGTTTGTTACACTAACAGACAAAACAGCGAAGAATAGTGACAACTATATGTTTTTATGAAGACCAAGGAACTAGGTCCCTTGTTGTCAGCTGATTATCATCAAAGTAAGATATAGCAATTTCCCCTTTTGATGATGATAAACCAACCATAATTTTTTAGCGTTAAAGTTCATTCACCATATTCAATTATAGTGATCACCACTACTGTTGATGAATATTCCCCTATCGCTAAGCATCATGTTTCCCCCTATCACCATGCATAAACATTCTTCACTAATATTCTTCCCATGTTAATATACTATCATGCTTCACCAGCATTCAACACATATGCCTACATCTGCAGTTCAACACCTACACTCAGTACCTGGTCCCTACCATATAAATTCAATAGTATCCTCCCTATTGGAATTACTATAAATGATAATAATAAACCAAGATTTAAATAAGCATAAGTTAGTTAACTCATGGCCACTAGGGCAACACTAACATGAAGAACAACTTTTAATGTAAGAAAGAGATAGATACAACACACAAACAAGGATTCATTCATATGTAAAAGTTAAGCATCATTCTAGTGCAAGATTAAATATTACATAGAAATAACCACATGAATTAAGAATTTAAACAGGTGAAGGACTACGAAAGAGGGTTTGAAGAAGTATTGACATGTTATTATTTTCTGTGGAATGATAATGTAACAATTCCTTGGTTAGTTGCTTTATCTCAGTATTCAAGCTAAGAACCTCATCAGTTAGAGTTAAAACTCCCCTTTTTAGTTTAGCATTCTCAATTCTAAGTTCTTTAGAGACACTTGGATCCTTATTAGAAAGATGCTGAATTGTCATTTGCAATATGCTAATTTGTATCCTTAGCATCTGTGTTGAGCTTCAATTTCTCTATTTGTTTGCCGAGCTCTTTTTGAGAAGGGGTTCCTAATTTTTTTACCACACACTCAGTTTTGATCAGAGTTTTTATACCAAACAATTGTATCACAATTCTAGGAGTTCCATTTTCATAGAAAATACCAAAATGACCAAATACTCTGTTCAACCAGTATCCATAAGGTATGGCATATTTTTCATTTTTACCATGAAAAACTTCATGTATGTGCTCCATCATTAAAGCAGATGAACTAATAAACTCAGTACTACTAAGACATTCAATTATATATAAATCAATAACTGAAGCAATGTTTCTCTTTTGTGATCTAGGAAGAATCACTTTGTTAACAATTTTGAAGAGTAGTTGTAACACACTTTTAAGAGATTTTCTATTTACTACAGCCATAGATTTTTCTTTAACCTTTGATGCATTTTCCATAAACTCTATTGAGGTTTGTTGTTTTGAGAAAATCTTGATACCACTGATAGGAATATCCAGAATTCTCATAAGTAATATAGCATCAATATTCAGCTTCTTCTCTTGAACTATAGCAATCATCTTTAGTCTGTCTTTAGAAAAGTCCAATATGGAATAAAATTCCCTGACTATCTCACAAAGACTGTGGGAATGGGTTCTTCAATAAGATGGAGCCATTTCTGATGATTAACAAGCTCAACTAATTCCATCATGCCTGGTTTTGTTAATACACTTGAGTCAAACCCTCCCAGTCAGTACTTTTTAATTTCTCAAGAACCAGTTTATAACTTTCTTGGACACCAGCTTACATTTTTCCTCCCATTTCCTTCTAGTAGAAACAATGATAGATTCCCTTTCAGTCATTTCCTATTTTGGGACCAGGTCCCTCGTAAGTCTGTTGCTTCATAGTAGAACTCCTAGATTTCACTATAGAACTTATTGTTTTTATACAAACATCTTGTATATTAGGATCAAATCGACTTTTTTTGGGTTATTTGATAGCAAAATGAGATTTTCTGCAACCCAATCATCACTTATCATTACACTGTCAGAAAGATTTTGTGTTTTTAGGGATAAATCTTCATCAATGAGTTTAGTGAAGAAGGAGTCTGGCTTTTAAGAGAAGGATGACCTAACATGGTTGACTCTTTGAATGAAAGGATATTTTCAGACAATAAGACTTCAGGAAGAGGGTCAACCATTTTCTTAGGGATTTCATTCACTTTAGGTTCATCCAGGGAGATGGCTATAAATATTAGTTTAGGTATGTGTTGTCTTGATAGGGATGTGAAGTATGAAGTGGGCTTGGATTTATGAAGAAGATTTGAGAGTTGGTCTTTATTTAAATAAATTATGAGGAAATAACTATTTCAAATTAGGTTCTCTTTTGAAAGAAAAAAGTCAACAAATCTTAAAAAGGCATTAGAGAAACATATACACACAAGGATGAGCTTTTGAAAGAGTGAGATG
Source organism: Capsicum annuum (assembly GCF_002878395.1). Taxonomy (NCBI): domain Eukaryota; kingdom Viridiplantae; phylum Streptophyta; class Magnoliopsida; order Solanales; family Solanaceae; genus Capsicum; species Capsicum annuum. The sequence continues at coordinate 79,308,563 of NC_061112.1, forward strand.
AGATTGATTTTAATTTTGGGGTGACTCCTCTTTCTTTTTAGGACAAGACAAAATTCTGACACAAAAAGAGAAGATGCAACTTTTTTTGACAGAATAAAAAAATGCACATTCACAACACTAACCTGAGAGATGGTACCAGGTCCTTCTCTTTCTTGAGTGAATCCTTAAATTTATGCATATTATATCTATCCTCCTCTAAAGTTATTCCCAAGCATGTATACCTACAAAGGTATAATACTGTGTTAGACCTTCAAGTACATACTTTATCAAGGATACCGTTCTCTTGATCATAGCTAATTTTAGGGAGAAAAACTAATTCATCAAGTAGGTCAGGTTATATTGATCAACACTAGCCTCAACCTATTCTTCACAAATTATTCCTTATGAATAGTCTTCAAAAAGATGTTTGCTATCTAATCTTTAGTCTTACAAAAATTTCATGTAAATAACTCCATTCTCAACATTGTCTTTCAGAAAATGATGTCTCATATCAATATGCTTGGTCCTCTTATGCTGCGCTGGATTCTTAGCCATATTAAAAACACTTGTGTTGTCAAACATTAGAGGGATATTTTCTGAGACAATCCCAAAATTCTTCAATTATTGTTTGATCTATAGAAATTGAGCACAACAAAAAGCTGCAACCATATACTCAACTTCAGTAGTAGATAAGAAAAATGAGTTCTACTTCTTAGAACCTAGGACATTAAGGAAGAACCTAGAAAATGAGCCATTTCTGAAGTGCTTTTTCTATACGCCAAATATCTAACATAATCATAATCAACATATCCTACCAGATCAAAACTGTCTCCAGATGGATAGTACAGGACCAAGTCTCCTATACCTTTCAGATACTTGAGAATTCATTTTTCAGCTTTCAATTGAGACTCCTTAGGACAAACCTAAGAGCTTGCACACATTCCTACACTGAACATAATATCTAGCCTACTTGTAGTAAGATATAGTAAGGATTTAATAATACCTATATACATGGTCTCATTAATTGAGGGATAAAATTCATCATTAGCCATCTTGGAACTGGTTCCAATTGGAGTTTCAATTGGCTTGACATCTCCCATGTTGTATTTCTTCTGTAGTTTCTTGATATACTTCTCTTGACAGATCATTGTCCCTTGATAAGTTTGCTTGATCTGCAAGCCTAGGAAGAAACTCAGTTCACCCATCATGCTCATTACAAATTTACTCCTTATTAGCTTTGTAAACTTTTATCATAATGATTTAGAAGTAGCTTCAAAGATTAAGCATCAACATATATATGAACAATTAGTAAGTTATTATCTTTAGACTTTAGAAATAGAGTATTGTCAATTTTCCCCCTTTTAAGGCCATGAAGAAACTTTGAAAGTCTCTCATGCCAAGTCCTTGGTGCTTGTTTCAGACCATAGAGAGCTTTTAAAATTTAAGCACATGATGAGGAAAATTTGCTTCTTCGAAACATGGAGGTTGCTTTACATAGACTTTTTCTTTCAAATTTTCATTGAGAAAAGCACTGTTGACATCTATATGGAAGATTTTGTACCCCATGCATTGAACAAATGCAATATGAATTCTGATAGCCTTTATCCCTGCTACAGGGGCAAATATCTCATCATAGTTAATTCCCTCCTCCTAGTTATAACTTTGAACAACCAGTCTTGCTTTATTTCGGTTGATAGATCCATGCTCATCCTGCTTATTTTTGTATACCCATTTGTCCCAATAATTATTCTATCAATAAGTCTGGGGACCATGTGCCAGACTTTACTTTTTTCAAATTACTGAAGCTCCTCTTTCATTGCATTAATCTAGTCAGCAAAGAGCCTCTTTAATATTTTTGGGCTTAATTTGGGACAACAATGAAGAGAATGCCATGAAAATTCTAGCTTGAGCTCTTATTTAGACTCTTGATTCCAAAGGTGTAGTCATATTTGCATATGGGTGAGAAGATTTATGCCTCTAGTTTGACTTTTTGAGATGAGTTCCACTTGGATCAGGTCTCTTAGGAGTTTGATTGGACCCTTATTGATATTTTTCAATTGGAGCAAGGGTTTATAACTGAGATCTTCGATTACCATCACCTTCATCATTCTCATCTACAACATTTAGTCCTTCACCATCATCTTTAGCAATATCATCTCTTTAAACAGGAATGAGTTCTTTAATTGTTGAATCTTTACCATCACCTGGATTCATTAGCTTTCTTGACTCATCAAAGACTATATGCATACTTTCTTCAACACACAGAGTTCTTTTGTTGAAAACTTTGTATGCTTTGCTTGTTGAGAAATATCCCACAAATACTACTTTATTACTTTTGAAGTTAAACTTTCCTAGATCATTTTTCCTATTATTTAAAACAAAACATTTGCACCTAAAAGGTCTGAAGTAGTCAAGCTAGGCTTTCTATTAAACACCAGATCATATGGGGTTTTGTTTAGGAGTGATAAAGAACCTATTTGTCACATATTAAGTAGTATTTATAGCTTCAGCCCAAGAGTTCTTTGGAAGCCCACTATCAGTCAAAATAGTCCTGATAATATCTATGAGGGTACTATTCTTTATTTCGACAACTCTATTTTCTTAAGGAGTCTTGGGGCAGAGAAGTTATGGCTGATTGTATTTTCAACACAGAATCCTACAACTTGGGAGTTCTTAAATTGAGTTCCATGATCAGATCTGAGTTTAGCAATATTACTATTTAACTTCATTTAAATTTTCTTAGCAAAAGTAACCAGAACCTCATAGGTTTTATCTTTGGTTCTCAAGAACATTATCTAGATGAACCTGAAGTAGTAATCCACAATGACAAATACATACTGCTTTACTCCTCTAGTTTGGACTTTAACAAGTCTACAAAGATCCATGTGCAGCATCTCAAGGAGTCTAAAAAGTACTCACCTAATTCTTTAGCTTAAAGGAAGACCTAGTTTGTCTTCCCTTAACACAAGCATTACAAACCTTATTATCTGGAAATTTTAGCTTTGGCATGCGATGGACCAAGTCCTTTGAATCTACTTGTTCAAAAAAGAGGAACTTACATGTCCCAAACATTTGTGCCATAAATTAGTATCTTCCTTTTGAACACTTAAGTAAGTTAATTCCATATCATCCATAGATTATAAATCAACCACATAAATATTTTTATCCTCTTTTCTTCGAGAATAACTTTCCCAGACTTCAAGCTTGACACAGTATATCCATAAGATTAGAATTTGACCTTATTACCTTTGTCACAGATTTGAGAAACACTTAGAAAATTGTACTTGAGGCCATTCACATAATACGCATCTTCTATTGCTTGATCAGGTGATTTTCCAATCTTTCCTATACCATGAATATTGCCTTTTTTAGCATTTCCAAAAAGTGACACCTCCACCTTGAAGTGTCTTGAGAGAAAGAAAGCAGTCAGTTTTCCCAGTCATATGCTTTGAACATCCACTATCCGTGAATCATTTGTGACTTTACTCCCTTTATCCTACCTATAAACATAGTCATTTGTAAGATTTGGGAACCCACTTGAGTTTGAGTTCCCAATAGGAAGACAAAGGTGTGATCAAATCTTTTTTGGCCCATCTACATAGAGAGTTTTTCTTCATATTTTCAAGGGCATGAAAACCTTAGGATTATAATTCTCTTGCTGGATGTATTTATTACTGCTTATTCTAGCTCTAAGCCGATACTGACTATTTTCCTTCAAGTGCCCATCTCTTCCATAATGAGTACATAGAGGTTTGTGGACCCAATTTCTAATACCATGAACAACTTTTCCCTGATACCTCAGTGATTGGATTTTATACCGATATCCAAGGTCTTTTCTATTATTGAAACCCTGATCAGTAAAATAAAAAAGGATTTGAGAGGATGTGGTCCATTTTAGTGATTTGGTAAGTTCTTTCCTATGACTGGACTTGTTAGATACTACGAAGGTTCAGTGAGCACCATGCCGAATCTCTCTACCATTTTCTTAGACTATGTCTCTTTATAGTTTGTCATTCTTATAGAGTGTAGTCATAAGATGCTTTTGAGAATCCCTTAACTTTTCTTCAAGCTCAATTTGAAGCGTTGAGGCTTCGTCCTTCCTTTTACCATCAAAATCATCCACTTTCTTTAGTTGATTCAATAAACTCAAATTTTTTAGATTTCAACGTAGTAAACCGATCCTTTATTTTAAATATCTGGAGAGTTAAGACAATTAATTCAAGCTCTTGATTTTATACTTTCTCTTCTAATACATTTTTCTCAGTAGTTAGTTCACACTCAAAGTCAATCAACACATTTACAAGTTTTTTATCTTCCTAGTAGAGTAGTTATCTAAGTTTTCCTTATTGTTAGAGAGAGTTACCTTATTTTCTTCTTCATCTTCTGTGTTTACCATAAGAGAAAATAAAGAATCATAGATGACTTTACTATCTTCTACAGATAGTGTAGACACATCATCTGACTTCTCAGCTTTATCAAATTCACTGGTGGTATCTCCCCAGACTGCTAGGGCCTACTTCACTACATAATCAGCTATAACCATTCTTCTTAGGTTTATAGGGACCTGGTCCTTGTTCTTTCCTTTGTCATATCCAGTATTGAGATATTCTTGATAATTCATTTCATGCATTGGACACTCCTTAATGAAATGCTCAGGAATTCTACATTTATGACAAACTTCAACAAAGCCTCCCTTTTTACTGTAACTTCCTCTCCTTTGAAAATAACCACTTTTCTTCATCGCTCTAACAATTCATTTTTACAAATAGCAACATAAGTGTACTTCTTAATTGAATCTAATTTTGAAGCCATCAATGATAGAGATTTTTCTCTTCTTGCTTCCTTCTTCTTTTGCCCTTATTGGTTCTTGAGTTGATAAGTCTTCAGATTAGCAATAATTTCATCTGTAGTGAGAGTCTTTAGGTTTCTTCCCTCAGTAATAACATCCACTTTAATTCCCATGATATCGGAAGAATATCTAGAAATTTTCTCACCTATTTAAAAAGAGGAATAACTTCTCCTAAGAAGTGCAAGTCATTGGTGACTGAAGTGAATCTAGTATGCATCTCTTGGATAGTTTCTCCTTCTTTCATTGAAAAGGTTTCATACTAAGTAGTCAGCATATAAACTTTTGAATCCTTCCATCAGTGGTTCCTTCATGAGCAACCCTTAAGAAATCCCAGATTTCCTTAGCATTTTCACAAGCAAAAATCCTCTTATATTCATTAGGTCCTATCCCACAGGCAAGAAATTTATTTTCCTTGCAATTCTTCTCAACTTTCTTTCAATCTTCAACATTAAATTCTCTCTTATTTTTGACAACTATCCTTGTTATGTCTCATTCTTTGACCTCTCTAACTAGTATATGAGGACCATCAAGTATTACATCCATCAACTTACTGTCCTCAGCCATAATAAAGTCATATTCTAATTTTCTATCACCTATAGTAGTATCCATTAAAGAGGATGGTCTAGTGGTAGATTGTACTTTTTCCAAATTAGGGAGACTAGCCATGAACAATAATCACTCTAGGTATAAACTTTTTAGAGTGTCCTTGCTCTGATACCAATTATTGAAATGTGGGGGGTTGGACCACACTATAGGGGACCAGGTCCCTTAGAGTCAGACACAGGTAATAAAATAATAAAGAAATAGGAAACAAAAACTTTGCAGGAAATTAAAGAACACAATGATTTAACGTGGAAACCTCCTTTCTCAAGGGTGGAAAAACCAAGTCTTTCCCTCACAAACACTCAACAATCCACTATAATTAAACTCATTATTATAGCCTCCATTGGAACTTAACTCTAAGCTCCAGCAGTTTGTAACAACTTTATTACAAACTCTCCTTGACAATTCTATCAAGATCTCGCCTTGATATTGATTAACACTAACCAATATCAACTCAGGTAACTCTACCTAAGTAGTCTAAAGACATAAGAAAAATATTACTCTTATAAAATGAATAATTCAGTTATAGACCAAGACTTGACTTAAGAATGAACACTCTCTCAGCACACAAATGCTTGGAACTTGAGCAACATTTGAGTTTTTGTTGGTTTTGTCTTTGAATAGACAAATTGCAAGAACTATTGAATTGAGGAACATTCTTTTCTATTTATAGCTGGATAATGATTAGGGTAGAATTTTAATTAGGCCTGGTGTCCTGACTGGTACACAGCTCACCTGCGCAGTTTGTTACACTAATAGACAAAACTACGTAGGATAGTAACAACTATATGTTTTTATGAAGACCTAGGGACCTGGCCCCTGGTTGTTAGCTAATCATCATCAAAACAAGATATAGCATTAATTTTTCTAATTCAATCCATAAGAAACTTCTTGGGAGCTTTACAAACAAGTATGAACACTTTCAAAAAATGTTACTTGCAAGGATAAATGAAAAAAATTATTAATTCATTTTTGATTTAGTAAGGTGATCAACTTATATGAGACATCTATATTTAGTAAGATGACTAAGTAACATGAGATGGAAGGAGTCATATTTGGATCTAGCGATAACATCTTAATCATTCAAATTCAAACGTCTTACTATTAGTGAAAATAACTGAGGCCTTAATCTCCTGAAGTTGAAAGCTTGCTAAAGTTTTTGCTTAGCACAAAAAGTCAATGTAATGTCTTGTTACAACACCAATATCAATAAAATCCTTCTATTTTCATCAATTGAAAGTAATTCCTCTTTTAATTTCTTAGAGAATCATAATTCTGCCATCAACAAAATACAACCAATAGTTCATTTATAATGATTTCTTTTTCCAAAACCATAAAACACAATATTTTGGCTGCAAAATAAATTTACTGTAATAGCAGATATCAAAAATATCACTGCAAAAAACAATCATAGACACTAATTAACTAACAATTAAGTGTACAGACATAAATAAAATCGACTATGACACATATCAAAAAAGAGTTAGGGAAAGACCTATAGTCAAGTCTACAAGTAGTAATCACAATTATTTAATAAAAAGATCAGGATTCTTCTAATTTTTCCTACATCAAAAACTAAATTTGGAATATAAATGAGTTAATGTTTTCATGATAAAATGATGATAAATTTCCACTGGTATCTTTGTCTACAACTCATTTGGTATGAGACTTCAATTCGACGAAGAAATGAACTCAGTAAAGATGATGGAATATTTTTGTTTATATGCATATGTTACTCATAATTACCCATATTTCTATTGATTAAATATGGTCTCAAACCCATACCCATCTAAAATATCACTCATTTTAAATGTGATGGGTGGGATGGGTGTGTGTGTGTGTAGGGGTGTTTGATGTATAAACCAAATGTGATTGATTTTGACAGCATTAAAGATAACATATATTTATGTAAGTTAATATTCCACTAGATCTTAAATTGACAAAACAAATAAAAATTGTATAGTTAAATACAAAACATTCGTAACTCGAACAATACAGTTAAAACAAAATAGGCTAACTAATGCAAGGCTGGAGAGTTATAGTCATCATCAGAAACCAATGCATGAACCTCATCAATTTTAGTAGTAGTAAGAGTAGCAGAAACTCTAGGTGCTACAATTGATGGGTGATCGGTAAGAGTGTTTGAACAATGTAAATGTAAGGATATTAATCTATGTAACCGCTCAATCACTAAAGAAACTGTGTGATCTGTCAAGGTGGGAATCAATTTCATCATTAATTGATCCAAATTCCGTCTCTATGTTGATTAAACTTTAAAAAATATTATTGGTATTGTAGCATCAGATCTAGAAGAGGTTCCAAGATTTTTCCCATAGTAGCATGTTGCTTGAGATCCATGATCATATATTATTCTCTTCTTTCTTCCTTCCATGGCTTGTTAAGATGCTTGACACTGATTATTATCAAGCTGAGTCTCTATTTGCTGGTGTTTTTTTGAGATCGTTCCAGTAAAAGAGTTCGAATATTAGTGCAACTAAAATAGTAAAAGAATATTGAGAACTCAGTTTCCAAAATAAAAATGACATCAAAATCATATATTAAAAGTCACTAACTTATAGAAAATTGGACTTACAGGTATAATTCAGGATTACTTACCAACAAAAGATTTTTCATCATGACCATGTGTATGGATATACAAAAGTTTCTCACTTGGTGTTGGATCTGGACCTTTTTCAATAGCCAATACAAAACAAATTTTCAATCCGAGGTTAAATTGCAAAGATGTTAAATTGTGAGTAATACTAGATCTAGTAGTGACGACGAAGCTCATATACCAGTTAGGAGAAAATAGAAGGCATGTTATAGAAGTAATACAATTTTTCAGCAAAATAAAGTTACAAACATAAGCCTTTAGTGCACCTTCTCAAGGATAGTCTTTTGCGGATACTTTAACGACTTTACTAAATTTTTCAAAGGCACGTATAAATGCTCTAAAATTTGAAGTCTTTTGAAACATATTTTAGGTATTACTTGTCGAAAGTCAATTTAACAATTGTAATTGCTATAATTCGTTAGATATATAAGTTAAATGACAAACAAGACAAAAACAAATTACAATGTTAAAGAACTTTGTGGTCTCCAGCTTGACAACCCAAGCTTCATTCCTCTTGGAAATATTATAGTCAACAACTTCTTTAACTATACTTTTTTCTCCTTGTTGTAAAATAGAAAAATAATATTTCCTCAAGTATTTCTTTACTGTCCCAAGATCATAAATTTGCCATAGTACAATCAAAATATTTTTCAAGATTTTTGGCTAAGAGAACTAAGAGAGCTCCATAACTGTACTGGACCAAAATAGGATAAAGCTTGTTTCCTCTTTTGGCTAGCAAACATTATTTTTCTATACAGAGCCTTCTCTTCAAAGTTTAATTGCCAATACAAACACTCTTTGAAGTATAAAAAAATCTTTCCATGATTGAGTATGATGATGCATACTTACTACTATACTTGCTTTGTTTTGATGATTTTACAAACTTGCCGAGGGACCAGACAAAGATCCAGGTACCCATACGAGGACGATCATAGAAGGAATAAAGGAATAAGGTTCTCAGGAGGAATAATTTGTAACTATTCCTCAGATGGGTCTTATTATGTAGGGACCAGGTTCATATCATAGATGTACTTATAACCTTGTTACATGATAACTTCTCAAGTAATGTTTCCTAGTTCTAGTATGTGTGATGATATATGACATGGAAGCACTGAATGATAAATGGGACATCTATTCCTAATAATCAACAAACCTGCCAAGGGACTAGATAAGAGACCAAGTCCCTTGGTCGTCGAACTTTTGGAAGGCTGCAGTACAACCATTGGTTGTACTTTTTCTGTAGAAAAGTTAGGCATAGTAGCAGAGGAACAACATTATTTTAATCTCAACCAATGAGAAATATTTTAGGATTTTCCCTCCTATTTTCTACATATATATAGAATATTATGTGGGAGGAAAACTTAGTTTTTGCACAATCAAAATTTCTCATCTTCTTGCCAAGCCATCACAAAGTTCTATCGGGACAAAGCTCCAGTAACTAAAGGACTAATTTGCTACAATGGAATATGACTTAAGGTCTAGGTTGCTGAGTTTGCTCTAATATTGTAAACCTAGTACTCTTTTGAGAAACTTATGTAGATATTTTATTTTTCTCTCCTCTATTATAGATCTGTGTTGTGGGCTAGAGTTAGCCATTATAGTGTTGGGGGCTAGAGTTAGTTGTGGTAGTACCGCTGTAGGCTAGAGTTTTATAATAGAGTTATTATAGAGAGTGATTATAATAGAGTTTTTGTAAGGGTAAAGGTAAGGGATTAAGATTTTAATTTCTAGGTTGTAAGATGTTGTAATCTAAAAGTTACTCTTGTCTTAGTGAAGTGGTTGAGAAATGCTACTGGGGTAGGTATGGTTTTACTTCCTTGAGTAAGGAGGTTTCCACATAAAACATCTTTTCTTCTTTACTTTTGTTCTTGAGATTTTGTTCTTAGTCATTGAATCTGGTGAGGGACTAAGTTCTAATTACTATGGTGAACTCATATAAAACCTTTTCTGAAGCTAGTAAGGGACATGGTATTTAGTATCATGGTGGACACACGATATCATCAATTGGTATCAGAGAGAGTTCCTTATAAAAGTTTAAAACCTAGGAGAGATCATGCTAAAATGGTTGCTCCACAAAATCTAAAAGAAGATCAGTCAACTAGTACAAGATTTCAAAAGGCGTTTAGATAAAATAGTGGTTTTCTTATAAAGGGAGCATGAGCAAGTGTCCAATTAGGAATTGCTAATATTATAAGTGCGGGAAGGCTAGTCATTTCATCAAATAATGCCCACTCTATAAGCTTGATTTCAAGTTTTACATCAAGAACAATCCATAGAAAGAAAGGAAGAAGGACCTGGTCCTTAATGAATGAAAAAAGTAAAAGAGGAGAAACAAAGTCTTCTATGATGGTGGTTAGGGATGAATCTTCATCTTTCAACTCTTTATTTACCCTTAGTGCTACCTCAGATCATGAAGATGAAGATGATAAGATTCTTCTTGATATCCAACAAAACCTACAAGATTACTCTAAAAAGGAATTGAGAGCTCTTGCAAATATCTTAATTGAAGAATAACCTAGTCTGATTAAAGAAAATGAGTCTCTAGTTGGTTCTACGGTATTGAGTCTTATTGTCTCCCAGGAACAAAGTAAAATTGACATAGATAATATGTCAGACCTGATAGCTTTAAAGGACTCTAAAATTTTAGTTTTGAAGACTCAATTGGCATAAGCTTCGCAGGGAATAAAAAAGGGACCAGGTCCCCCAGACTCTTTTTTTTACAGAAAATACTCAACTCAAAGCTGAAAATACTAATCTTAAAAAAATTATTGATTTGACTCAGGAAATGGTTGATGAACTTTTTGTTGAAGTTGAATTTGAAAAACTCAACCGGTCAACCAAAATTTTTGAGCTAGAAGAAAAGGTCCATCACTTTCTTCTGAAAATAATACTTTGAATGTAAAATTGAATGTTGTGTCTCAAATTGGTCAAAATTTAAACAAAAATGGAAGTGACCTTTAGTTTGAACATGAAGCCAAATTGAACAAGTCCAAACTGGATCTCACAGCCTCATTAGAGAGGAATAGAGAACTTGACTGGAACCTGGTCTGAATCAGAGCTGACCTTGAAAAATTACTCTGCTGGACAGGCTCTTCAGAGACCTTTGATCATCTTGAAAAAATAAGGTCTAATACTAGAATCTTTACTAAGGATAATTATAAAAAAGATGTTGAGACACAATGGAACTCAAGGAGACCTATTCCCTTGTCCAAAAAATAATTCCATGTCCTGATAGATTATATGGTGTTGTAAAGTATAGGAAGCATGCTTAGTTAGAAGAGAACTTAAGAGAAACTGGTCCCCATTCTAAGAAGATCAGGTTGCTAACTTGGACAAAAAAGAGTCTAATTTTTCCTCTTTCTTTCTTTAGAGAACTCAAGTAGAAATGGGTTCCCAAAATCAACAAATGACCTGCTGAGAAGGAAAGACTGGAGAAAGAAACCAATACATGTTCATCGATAATGGATGTAAGAAGAAGACAAATTGATTAAGGAAATATTTTCTCTCACCCAAGGCACATCAAGGAGGAAGTGTCTCCCTTGGAAAATGAAAGAAATTGCATATTCTTGACATTGAAAAGATTGAAAAAATATTGGCATGTGAAAATAAAAAGTGTGTACTATGTAAATGGATTGACATACAGTTACTCAAATATGTCTAAGATATGTGCCAAAGGATATGAAGTGGTCTAGATGATGATGATGATTTTAGTCTCAAGAACGTAGGACATGCCAACTCTTCTCTCTTATAAAAAATGATCTTGATGGTCTTGGTCCTTGAATTTACCTAAGCTGAAGTTATTTAGTCAATAAAACTTGTGACTCTTGTAAAAAGTACAAGGAAACCAGGTTTTTCATTAAGCAAAAGAAGTATTATGTGTATCCTCGACCAACTAGGTACTAAAGCTTCAACAATAGGGCATGTTGTTTGAGGTGAGTTCACATTGTATTTGCGTAACTCTATCTTATACCCTTGCAGGTGAACACACATTACAAAAATGGGAGCTACAAAAGAAAAGGAATAATAACCAAACACAATATAGGGGCTAATGCTCATCGAGGGACGTGATCCCTTAAAAGATCAGTCATTCTTATATTACTTTTGAAATTTCAAAATATGACTAGTGCTGCCATGTAACCCATTTTCAGTTCTCTTCTTTAATTCCCAAATCCTCCAAGTCTCTAAGTGACTAATTCAGATGCTCAACACCTCACTCTTCTTGAATTACTTAATTTCTCTAAAAAGACCATTGTTATAGTAGATATGATTATTGAAATTGAAGTCTCTAGCTAGCCACTTTCTAATGTCACTTCTATAAAAGAACATGAAAGTATTTAAGATATTTCTTAAAAATACCTATTATAAATTATAGAGCTGATTAAGGGACATGGTACCAATCTAGATGTAAGTGTTGAGGATATATTGTGTTTAAACAATTGATGAAAAGTTATGCAAGAAAGGGCTGCCTTTGAGAAAATAGCTTCATCTAACATATTAGTTGCAAGTGAACAACTAGTTTCTTTAAATGAATGATGCTTTAGGATCTAATCTGGCCTAGCTAGTTAAGAAAGGAGAATAAAAAAAATAAAGTGAAAACTGGTTGCATCTCTGTAAACAACCTCTCCCTATTAATATATAGAAGAGGTTATCGAGATTATGTTGAGATGTTATTTTTTTTTGAAAGAAAAAAAGTTAATTACCCTTGTGAAATGAATGATATTTTATTAGATGAAAAAGTTCTTTATTAGATATTTGAAATACGTACTGGAGGGACTAAGGCCCTGGAAAAGTAAAAAACTAATGCCTCGCTTATGGATTTATTCCCAACAAAGTGTTTAAGTTCTTTAAGGTTTCGCTTAAAGAAGGTCCATAGGGACCAAGAGGCAGATGTTCACCATCACCACCTTGGAGGAATATGAGATTATCAAGAAGAAAAAAAGAGTGACAAATCTTTTTGTCGTGTCTAATCTCATGTTGGCTCAGAAATGAGAAAATGCTGAAATTGATTGAATGACTTTCACAAAAGGACACGGAGATTTTTATATTAAAATCATCCTTAAAACAATCTTGTGAGGGAACAAGTGGGGATATGGTCTCCTGAATGATCTTCAAACCAAAAAATGTTAAACTTGCCAAGAAAGTTGCTTAAAGCTTATACATATGTTTATGATCATTTAGCGATTATCCTAAAGTCCTTTGCAAGTCTTATTCTTAATCCTTGTCTTCTTGTTCCCAAGCCAAACTTCTATTCTCTTCTAAAGATACCGTATTCATGACTTCCTCTTTGGTACATGTTATTATTTCTTATGTAATGTCTAACTAACTTTTCTTATAAATCCATGACTCTATTTTAGTATTTTGCTTACTTCTCACTCCTATTCTTCGATCTTTATTTCCTCTTACTCAAGACTTTACAAGAGGGTAAGAAAAATTTGAAATATTAAAACAAGAAAAATAATCTTGGTGAAAAAGAGATTCAAGATTATGTATGTGGTAGATCTTGAATACATTTATGGGAGTGATTTGATATGTATCAGTGTACATTTCAATTCTTTTCTCCTGAATAAGCTCTACGGGACCTGGTTCTTCAGTGAATGAAATAATGCATCAAGACATCATTCGATCTTTGCTCTTATTGATGATAAGTAAACTTAGTATCATGTTAAGTAAGAACTTAATTTTAATTTGGTTGTATGTGTGACTATATTGGGTACTCGGTAGATAAAGAGAACATGAAGTAGCCCGGACTGGGACCTTGTCCTAATGGGCATCCCAAGTTCATCTAGGACCAGGGACCACCCGTTTAACCCAACCCAACCAGCTTATACAACCTCAGATGAGATGGATTTCGAACATATAAAAAAATAGCATTATTGTTTACATAAATACTTTGGGATAGGATCACGATCGTGACCGACCAACCGAGTCCAACCATACCTAACCAACAATCCATACCATACCAAAACCAAGTAGAATATCAAACATAATATGATAATCAAATTAAAATTGTAATACTATGGAACAACTAAAAATCTCGTCCAATGGTGTAAGCCCCAACATCCTTCTTGATGCCAAGACCAACACTAATACCGATCCAACACAAAGCCTCTATAAAAAAATACAAATATTCGGGTGGGACATGTCCCCAACTATGGCTAAAGCCAATATCCAGAAAGAAAGTAAAATAACTAAGAATGTCCAATATGAAATAATGCTTTCTGAAAGGATAGAAGCTCACCACTTTAGTCCAATAAGCAGTTCCCGAATTAAATACTATGAAAGAGGTGTCAAATGTCTGGTTCCTACATAGCGTAGGTATACAACCGCTAGTAGACGAGTTAGTGGGTGAACACAAGCATGAAACTCGGGGTAAGGATAAAGTAATGTCAGTTACCAAAATCAAGTGAAAACCATCCAATACACACAACCATACATATATATAACTGCTGGGAAAAGGGATCGAGTTTATCATGCCGTTTAAAACATTAACCTAGGTTATGTAGCCTAGCCGTCCTACCACCCATAGGCCATATGGTTTCAGCTTCCCCTGCTGAAAGAGTCCCAGCAGGTGTAGTCGCACGACCATGCAATAACCCTGGGACAACTAGTACATCCCTCCGATATAATGTGACACTCGCACGTGGACTTGAAAGACCCCCACATATAGGAAAATATGAATTTTGGGTTTTAAGCTCCTCCCCCCTCGGGATCGCCACCTTCCATGGCTTAGCTTAAACTTTCGCCATTAATGCCAAATTAAAACCAAGTCCAAACAATCTTACTATACATTTATTAACTAATGCTATGTAATAAAATAGTAGCATCGTCATACCACCATACTTGCAAGCATTATACTTAGCCAAACCATTTTGATTAAGGGGACTCTCGGTGCCCTTTCCGTAAACCAAATAAACCTCTTGGGAGACTACCATGTTCTCCATAAGCATAAAAAATTAGCCTTTAACCTTTGTAAACCATTTAAACCATTTTTATTTCATGCATAATCCAAAAACAAGCAAGAGTTCTATTTAAAAGACTCAATGCAATGAACATATCTTTATAATCATTTAATCAAACACCTTGGGGGCATCACACAACCAAAACCAAATTCCATTATAATTAAACCATCACCATGCAATTCTATTATCCAAAAGCACCATTAATGCATAGAAAGCATAATTAAAACAATAATAAATTATAACCAAGCTTTTAACATCAAAACCTCCAAATCAATAGTTGAAAACCAAAACCAGGCAAGAGTAAAACCATGAAATCAACCATATAACCACGCCTTTAATAGAAATCTTAATTAGGGAAGAGAATAATGCCTTAATCCAAGATGATTGATGGAAGAATTCACCAAGACAAGCCCCAAAGAAATCCCTTAGTTGGAGCTCTAGCTCTTTGCCCCAAAAGCTCTAGAGAGAATTATGATATTTTGGGAAGAGATTCAAAGTGTTTAAGAATAAAATAATAGGGTAAATAACCTTCTAGAAGTCATGGGTCCTTATTAGGGTAGGTAGGAAAATATCCAGAATACCCCCACTTAAATCCTATAAAAACTGACACAGGGTCACGACTGGCCTCCTTATAAGTCGTAACCTAGCTTACGGTTGATACCCATGCAATCGTAACCAAACCTCAACCATGAATAACACACTGTCCAGAGTACGACTTATCTAACTAAGACGTAACCTCAGCATATGATCCGTACCCATGGTCCATATCCTTGGAAGAATGTAACACCAGGATAATTAAACACTATCCAACTTATGAGTCACCTATACGACTTGTACCTATGACTTACGACTCATACCTTCAAGTCGTATCCATTTTAGTGACCATGACTATCTTACCAACTAATATCGGTCAGCTTACAACAAGACTTTACCACTCGTACCAAGCTTACGACTCATACTATAAGTCTTAATAGGTTTGAAAAATGAGATTCCAAGAATTTTCTAAGGGTTAAAGCCTGGGATGCTTCAGTCTCCCCCAGTAGGAACATTCGTCTCTGAATGACGGATAAGGTAGGGGTAACCACACAAAGAGTCATTTGCATTATCAAACATCCCTTTAACAAAGTTTGAAAACAAAGAGGCAAAGGTGTTAACTTTTCTTTTACCAAACTCAGAAAATAATGATGTATTCAAGAACACATACCTTTCGCATGAATACCAGGTGCAAAATACAAGAGCGGATACTTATACTTCATATCCTTTTCCACTTCCCACATAGCCTCTTCCACCTTGTTGTTCTACCATAGAACCTTAACCAAAGCCATATCCTTGGTCAATAACCGATGAACTTGCCTATCCAATATCTCAACCGGTACTTCTTCATAAGACAGAGAATCCGAGATATCCAACTCTTTCAAAGGAACAATCGAAGATGAATCACCAATGACTTCCTCAACATAGAAATGCCAAATACCATATGAACCAAACTCAAACTAGATGGCAACTCCAACTCAAATGCAATATTGCACGCTCTCCATAAAATCTTGAAAAGGTCAATATACCAAGGAATGAGCTTTCCTTTTTTGCTAAACTGCACTACTCCCTTTGTAGGAGACACCTTATGGAATACCTTATCCCTAACTGCAAACTCCAAATCTCTATGCCTAATATCCGCATAGACTTTTGACGAATCTGGGTATCCTTGAGCCTATCCAAAATCACCTTCACCTTTTCCATAGCTTGACAAACCAAATCCAAACCAAACAAATCAGCCTTGCCGAGCTCAAACCAGCCAATAGGAGATCTACAGCTCCTACTATACAACGCCTCAAAAGGAACCATACCAATACTCTTATGATAGCTATTGTTGTAAGCCAACTCTACCAAAGGTATATGCTAAACCCAACTGCAACCAACTGCCACAATAATCAATCACATCGGCTCAAAGTATGTCTTCTAATATCTAAATAGTTCTTTCTGCCTGCTCATCTGATTGCGGGTGGAAAGTTGTAGTCAGACTTACCTTAGTCCCTAACCATTTATGGAAAGATCACCAGAAGTTGGAAGTAAACTGCATACCACAATCAAAAATAATCAAAACAGGCAATCCATGCAGTTTCACAAACTCTTAAAGATAAAGCTTCGCATAATCCTTCATCGAAAAACTAGTTTGCACATGCAAAAAATGCACAGACTTTGTCATCCTATCCACAATGACCCAAATCAAATCAAATTGGTTCTGAGATCGAGAAAGATTGGTAAGGAAATCCATGTTGATATCCTCCCACTTCTATTCAGGCAACTTAATCACTTGATACAACCCAACAGGCATCACGTGCTCAACCTTAACTTGTTAACATACTTTGTACTTGGACATAAAATCTACCACGTCCCGGTTCATGCTACTTCACAAATAGATCTTCTTGAGATTATGGTACATCTTAGTAGAGCCAAGATGAACAACATAGTGTGACTCATTTGACTCAACCAAGATCTTTTGCCACAAACAGTCTACATCAGGAACACACAACCTCCCTTAGTACCGTAAAGTACCATCGCCACTAATCTCAATATCCCTTACCTTTTGTCTACCAACACTATCTTTGATTTTCATCAAGGTAGAATCCAACACTTGCTTCTCCTTAACCTCCGCACCAAGAGATGATTTAACCACTTCTTGCACCACCAGACCACCATCCTTGGAGTTAAAGAGACGAACCTCAAGAGTCACCAAGAGATGAATATCCTTCACCAATTCCTACTTTTGTTCTTCCACATGAGCCATACTACCCATGGAAAGCCTGCTAAGAGCATCAATAACCACATTAGCTTTACCTGGGTGGTAGTGAAGACTAATATCATAGTCCTTGAGAAGCTCAAGCCATCTTCTCTACCTAAGATTAAGCTCTTTCTACAAGAACACATACTGCAAACTCTTGTGAGAAAAAAATACATCTACCTAGACCCTATACAAGTAATTTTGCCATATCTTCAAAGCAAACACAACCACCAATAGCTCTAAATCTTGAGTAGGATAATTCCTCTCATATACCTTTAACTGACTGGAAGTATAGGTTATCACCTTACTATGCTGCATTAACACACAATCAAGACCAACTCAAGATGCATCACAATAAACCATGAACCCATCATTGCCTTTTTGCAAAGTCAGAACTGGAGCCGAAGTTAACTTATCCTTTAACTTCTCAAAACTCCCTCACATGCATCCGACCAAGAGAACTTAACCTTGTTCTGAGTTAACTTAGTCAAAGGAGTACCTATCGATGAGAAACTCTCCATAAACCACCTATAATACCCTGCTAAACCAAAAAATCTCTGAATAATAGATGGAGTCATGGGTCTTGGCCACTTCTTCACCACAACCACCTTTTACGAATACATTATGATCCCTTCACTAGATATTATATGACCCAAAAAAGCCACAGCATTTAACCAAACCTCACACTTGGATAACTTAGCAAACAACTATTGCTCTTTAAAGGTCTGCAACACCGCACGAAGCATGATCCACCTCATCTTCAAATACTCTAGAATATCATCAATAAACACAATAACAAAGAGATCTAAATACTATCAAAATACCCTATTCATCAGATCCATAAATATTATCGTAGCATTTATCAATCCAAGATATCACCAAAAACTCATAATGCCTATACCGAGTGCAAAAAGTCATCTTAGGAATATCTACCTCTCTAATTTTCAGCAATAACCGAATCTCCTACCTGTGTAGAGATAAAACATAAATTCAAAATAATCTTTGGATTGAAATTAAAAGACACAACTACATAAGAAGTCATATAGGAAAGTATAGAACCTAGATCAAGCAAATAATACACGTCACAAGAGAAAGGTTATAACATACCAGTAACAACATTATGCGATGCCTTAAATTCCTGATGGGACGCCAAGGTATACAACCTGTTTCGACCAATACTAGAACTAGGAGCAGTAACAGAGCAGATGATACACTACCAGGTATAGAATTAGAAGATGAAGCCACCAGAATCTTATTTGCCCCAGTAGTAACCTTGTTAAATGGATAATCCCTAACCCAATGTCCTATGTGGCCATACTTGGAACACTTATCCCAACCTTCCTCACAGAATCCCCAATGAGGATGACTGCAAAACTAACAAGGAGGATACAAAGAAACAGACTGACCTCTGCTTACCTAAGACTGGGCTCCCTACGCTCATGAATTATCATTACCATGATGACACCTATCAAACGACTACTAAAGGTAAGGAGCACTGGCAGTAGAGAAGGAACCAAAACTCCCCCAGTTCTTTCTCTGCCATTTCCCACCATCTCTATAACCTTAGGACTGCGTACCTCCTTGATCAGAAAACCTACCCTGCTTACCCTGCCTATCTTCATATTCTGACTGCCTTCTCTTCTCATTCTCAACCTACTATATATGAATAGTCAACCTTGATATGTCCATATCCCTCATGAGCAAAGAAGTCTTGCTCACCAGAATCAGATCTCTATTCAGCCTATAAGTGAACTGCCTCATTCTCCACCTTATAATAGACACCAAGCTAGGAGCATACCTCAAAACCTAATAGAACTTCAACCTCCCTTGCTTGAGGGTCACAAACTCCTCCATATTAGCTTTTCTTAACTCTTAAGAAAAAAATCAATCCATAAAATCATCAGAAAAGGCCTCTCATAAACCATTCTTTTCTACATCACCCTTATCTTTGTTCCACTCATCATACCACATATAAGTGACCTCTTTGAGTGATAATCTGCAATACTCTTATATTAGTAGCCCTTATTACCCGAAAGATCTTCTCTATTTCATTAAGAAATCCATATGGGTCTTCCTCTACCTTCACTCTCATAAAAGTCAGAGGACCAATCTTAATAAACTATCCAAGCCTAGAGGACTCAATAGATACAATGCTAGCCATACCCTGCTCGACCTTAGCAGTAACTAGTTAGGAAATAATATGCGTAGACTGATAAAACTCCGCATTCATCATATTTCCCTGAGGGTCCTGAGGAGCAGTATAAGGAATAGGAGGAACTCTAGTATAATCAGGAATAGGACCATAAGATCAATGATATACTCTAGATTTAGGAGGTACCCCTTCAGCATTAGCCCTAATGGGATGGAAGAATATCCTTGTGTTCCAGATCTAGGAAGAATTATCTTAAAGATTAACAAACAAGGATTAAAGAAGATTCCAAGACTGAGAAGTCAAGCTTGAAGAAAGAATACCAAGAAAGTAAAACATTCCTAGATATCTTGTAGCCTCTCCTTTAAGAGTGTGGCATGCTACAAACCACTAAAAGAGACACTAATTGACACGACTTTGTGGACTCCCAATTGACCAAGAACCTAGGCTATAATACCAACTTGACACAGCCTGGAATAAGGCCTTATTGTAATGGGCATACCATATCCACCTAGGATCGGGGACTACCCCTTTAACCCAACCTAACCACCTTATATAGCCTCAAATGAGCTAAATTTTAAACATATAAAAAGATAGCATTATTGTTCATATCAAGACTCTGTGATAAGATAACGATCGTGATCGACCCAACCAAGTCCAACCATACCTAACCAACCATCCATACCATACAAAAACCATGTAGAATATCAAACATAATACAATAATCAAATCCAAATATAATGCTAAGGTCAACACCAATATCGACCCCACCCATCCCAACCCCCAAAAGTACCAAAAAGCCTCTATCCAAAAGAATACAAATATCCGATTGGGATATGCCCCCAACTACAGCTAAATCCAATATCCAAAAAAAAGTAAAATATCTAAGAATGTCCAACATGAAATGATGCCTTCAAGGATGGAAGCTCACCACTTCAGTCCAATAAGCTATCCCTAAATCAAGTTAGTACGTGAACACTAGCATAAAACTCGAGGAAAGTATAAAGTAATGCCAGTTACCAAAATCAAGTGAGAATATTCCAATGAACACAGCCATACATATATATATAAGTGCTGAGAAAAGGGACCAGGTTTATAATGCCGCTTAAAACCTTAACCTAGGTTGTATGGCTTAGCCGTCCTACTATTTATGGGCCATAAGGGTTCAGCTTCCCCTGCTGAATGGGTCCCAGTATGTGTGGCTGCACAACCAGGAAATAACCCTGGGATGAGTAGTATATCCCTCCTATATAAATATGACACTCGCACGTGGCCATCGAAGACCCCTCATATTTGTAAATATGAGTTTTGGGTTTTGATCCCCCCAGGATTGCCACCTTTAATGGCTTACCTTCCACCACTCACCATTAATTCCCAATTAAAACCAAGTCCAAATAATCCAATTATCCATTTATTAACCAAGGCTATTTAATAAATTAGTGGGATCATTATACCACCATATTTGTAAGCATTATGCTTAGCCAAACTATTTAGATTAAAGGGACTCTTGATGCCCTTTTCATTTACCAAATTAACCTCTTGGGAGACTACTATGATATCTATAAGCATAACTAATTATCCTTTAACCTTTGTAAATCATTTATAGTGTCATACATAATCCAAAAACAAGCAAACATTCTATTTAAAAGGGTCAATGCAATGAACATATCTTTATAAGCATTTAATTAAATACCTTGGGGGCATAACATAACCAAAACTAAATTCCATTATCATTAAACCATTACCATGCAATTTCGTTATCCAAAACCACTATTAATGTATACAAAGCATAATCAAAACAACAAGAAATCATAATCAATCCTTTAACATCAAATCCCCAAATTAATAGTTGAAAACCAAAACCATGCAAAAGTAAAACCGTGAAATCAACCATATAACCATGCCTTTAAATTAAATCACAAGTAGGGAAGAGAATCATGACTTAAACTAAGAAGATTTATGGAAGAATTCACCAAGACAAGCCCCGAAAGAATCCTTTAGTTGAAACCCTAGCTGTTTTTCCCAAAAGCTCTTGAGAGAATTTTGATATATTTAGAAGAAATTCTAAGTGTTTAAGAATAAAATAATAGGGTAAATAACCTCCTAAGTATATTAGAAGCCGTGGGTCCTTATTAGTGTAAGTAGGGAAATGTCCAAAATACCCCATTTAAATCCCATAAAAACCCAACATAGGGTTACGACTGACCTCTTTATGAGTCATAACCTAGCATATGGTTGACACCCACCCAATCGTAACCAAACATCAACCATGGAGCATACACTATCCAGTATACAACTCATCAAACCAAGTCATAACCTTGGTATACAATCCATACTCATGATCTGTATCCATAAAAAAATATAACACCAGGAAGATCAAACACTGTCCACCTTACGAGTAACCTATACGACTAATTCCCATGAAATACGACTTATACCCTTATGTCGTATCCATCCCATTATTCAAGACCATCCCACCAACTAACACTGGTCAGTTTACGATAGAACTTCACCGCTAGTACCCCAGCTTACGGCTCGTTACATAACACATGGCTAATGAATCATATCCTTGATTTTTTTTTCTTTTGGAGGATCAGGTAGATGATAATTTTATAAATATACTAAGTAGGGAGAAATTTGGACAAAAGACCCTCTTCTTTATATAATTCTCCCCCCACTGGCTATGATTGGACTGCAGATATCTATGTAAGAGTTTAACGAGTATGTCTAACATAAATATATATCATTGTAGGTATGAACATATTGAAATATAGGAGAAAAAGAAGTGTAGATTATCTAGGTAGCTCAAAGTATGCACACCAAAGTTTAGAAGGACTAGGCTCCTCTTCACAGGTTAGTACTACTAACTACCCTTATAAAAGCTTTAAATTATCTTAAAATTCTATATAGATTTTCTTTTTCTTCTTCAAACTTTTGTAATATTGTCATTCCATTTGAAACTCTATTGTTATATCCCTTTTTAAAAATGACACATTGATTCTTTTCCTTATAAGGCATAATCCAAACCATTCCTTCATTTTACCACCTCTTCAAATGGACAACTAAAAATTCCTTGAAAATCTTGGTATGTAGTTCCTTCTAAACTCTCCTTTTTGAACCCTACTCTCCTTTCTAAACTAATTTCTAAGAACTTTTGGACCTCATTAGAGATATCCATAATCTTGCTTCAAGTGAAGGTTTCGATGAAAAGATTAGGTAACCCAACAAGATTCAATTGAGATTGGTAAGAACGTACAAGAAAGTGAGAAAGTAAATATCATGCAAAAAATTAAACACATTTAGAGATCTGGTCCCTCCGTTGTGTCAAAATAAAAAAGGGATGAAATATGATATTGTTATTCGAGAGCCCTGAAGAGTAGTTGTTTAAGGGAAGTTTCCTGAGGAAAAAAATAAAATTGAGATTTTTTTTAAAAAAAAGGGATATTATTGTCATAGTAGGTATTAGGTACCCTTGATAAGTGATCAATGCAGAAAGTGCATGCATAGGAGTTCACTTAAAAATATTTCCAAAAAAAAATTACTTCATGAAAGAGTGTTAGATCCTGAGATGGATGAATTACATACATGTTTTCTCCAATTTTCATAAGAGGACCAGGTGTCTTGATGGCTCCTCATGAGGAATTAGCTTCTCAAAAGGTGAAGTATTTCAATTACAAATCATAGTTGGGGACATGAACCAAAAGCTTTGCCAAGTTTAAGAGGATTCTAGTGTCCTTACGATAACAAATTTGTTCAATCAACTCTCCTCATGTCTTTTTTCCAAATATTTGTTTGCATCTTTCATTTTTGTCTAAGCTTTATTTCATACACTCTATGAAAAATTGATAGTTCTCTACTTTTATGTATGCTTTTTATGCTATTAATAGAACATTTTGCATATCTTGTTGTTATTTCTATCTCTGTTTCTTCTCTATTCTTTTTGCTCATATTAGGGTTGCCTAGTGGCCATGTATGAACAAGTATTGATTTTCTGTTTTACTTAGTTTACTGTTTGCACTTTTTAATGATGCCAAAAGGGAAAAGATCTAGGTGAAAGAGGAAATAATAGTAATAGAGGGAACTGACCAAGGGACTTGGTACTTGAGAGAATTGAGTACTAGTGTTAGAAAAATAATACCGATAAAGGAAACTGATAAGAGATTTGGTACTTGAGAGAAATGAGTATTGGTGTTAGGGAGAACATTCTAAAATGATTCACCACTAACTTAAGTTTATCATAATAAAAAGGGGAGAAAATGTTATATTTGTGGTTTTGATGATTGACATGCTTGTTCTTGATTCTTATGAGTAGTAGGCTCATAAAAGGATTAGAAAAGAATTAAAACATTATAATGTGAAGATACTGGTCATAAGGGGAAGCGATAATAAAGATGGTGGTGATAGAGGGACCTGATAAAAAAGGAAAATAGTTTGTCATCTTCAAAAAAAAGAAATTAATAGACATATAGTTTTGATAAATGACAAACCTCACAGAGGGACCTGGTACCAGAGATGCATGATTACATGGTCAACTGGTGCTTTGTGGCATTATAGCTGAGAAATAGAACTGGTTCATGAAGTCGAGTATGTGAGGATGTTTTTGGATAAATCTAGTCCTAAAAAATTATTTCATGTGTTTGTCAATATCAACAAGGGGGGAAATGATTATGCATAGTTACTACAATACTAAGCTTTTTTTTGATAATTTGACAAACCTACCAAGGGACTATATAAGGAACAAGGTACTTATACAAGGTTGATCTCAGAAGGAATATGGTAGTCTAGTTCATACAAGGAACACGTTGTAACAATTTCTTAGATGGGTCATATTATATAGGGACCAGTTTCATATCATAAATATACTCATAACATTTTTAGGTGATAATTTCTCAAGGAGATATTTTCTCGTTCTAATATGTGTAGTGATATATGATATTGAATCACTGAATGACACATGGGACATCTGTTCCTAATTCTTTACAAAAGAAAGTGTGGAGTGATGAGTAGTCCTATATTATTAATCCTTATCCTTTTGATATAGCTTATAATTGTAGGAGTGTGATAGATATATTATGGGATCATAATGAGAGAATGATAGAAACATTGACACACCTCAAAAAAACTATGAGTTCATTCAAATGATTGATAGGTTTGACTTGGATATTCACAACTCAAAAAAAAATTTAATGCAAAGGTTGATGGGTGTAATGACCAATAATTTATTTATGAGTTCGTTAATTCATCATGGTTCCCACACCTAGTTATGGGATTTATCTACTCACGACTTGAAAATCAAATTAGAAATCATTGACAAAATTGCAATTATAAAATTATAAATTGAGTAGATTAAATGTAGGACTAAATTCTCAAAGACAAATTATTAAAGATAGAGAAGAAAAGAATAAACTATTTTTTGCCTCCATGACGGCTCCAAGCTTTCTCTGTATTAAATGTTTACAAGTCACTTCTCCAACGAATCAATGTTCTAATAATAATCAAAAGTTGTATAAAGTTATATAAAAGTATTTTTGTGAAACATTTAGAGGTGTAAGAAAAAACTTCAAAATAAAATAATTGAGTCTAAAATAGACTAGAAAATAAAAACCCAATTCAAATTAGTCTGGATTTCATGAAACCGCCAAAATTTTTCACCCTTGACACGTGTATAATGATTGTTGCCTACAATTGTAATTCAATTAAAAGGTAGGAATTCATTATTATAATAAATTTAATCCATTAAGTTGTTTGCTTAATTTTCTAATAAAACTTCTCAATTTTAATTATGTTTTTGCTCCAAATTTATTCATCTTCACATCAACTTAATCCTACAAATAAAAATATAATATTAAGTATAATTCATAAAGTTACTAAAAAGGGATGTATAAAATGAAACACCTTGGCTTTGGACCCTTAGAAAATTAGTAAGTTGGAGTTTCCGGACAACATGTGTCTAGAAGGTACTAGTCGTATGATTGGGTATGGGTTAGGGCCTCCCACTCATATTTTAATCAGTGTAGTTAGGTTGTTTCTGTCAAAGGTAGGACTAGGCATCATACTAGTCATATGATACAGTAAGAGTAGTATGTTATTAAGCCATATGTTGCGCTCAGTTAGTCTAGTGGATTCTACCTAAGGTATAAATAGGGTGGGCAATTCTCATATGTTAAGATATGACTTGTCCTTGTATGGTCCCATGTTGGCTAGTTTGGAGGTCCAAGATGAGACCTAGGGTACGACATAAGGGTACCGCTTATAACCTAGGGTATGGATTTGGGGAGATGGGTCGTACCCTCATTCGAGCAAGTTTTCAACCTTTAAGTTAAGGTTATTCTATATATTTAGCACCCCAAAATCCTAAAGTATCCCCCGTATAATAATATGTTGTGTCCTTTCAATATTATATTGAAGGATCAAAATACTCCAAATACTCTCTTAACTATTGGGGCAAGGATTTCCATAAATGTTCATCAAGAGGCTCAAGAGTCGAGTTTTATTCCATGAATCTTCTTGTATAAGGCATGTGATTCTTCTCCCATTGTTATTTCATAAATATCATGTATTTTAAACATTGATTATTATTCTTAAAGGGTGGGTTTGGAAACAACAATTAAGGGTTTTGTTGCATATGGTTGAGTATTGTTTACTCTTGTTTTAACTTGTGTCTATACATGATTTTGGTGATGGGTTACACATATGGGTGCTTGGTAATTATTATTTAACAAATGGGTCATGGGTAACCCTGAACTTGATGATTCATACTTTGATTTTCATCTTGGTAAAGGTATGCCCTCAAGGTGTTTGTGAAAATATCTAAGGGAAATAACTAGTCACATATTAATGGTGTTTTAAATAAAAGCATTGCCATTGCCCTAAAGAATATGAATGGGTATGAAATAGTTTTGTGAAGGTCGTGTTGACCATGTAATGATTTAAATAGTATTGTAAAGGCCTTGATGGCCATATAATAATTCCAATGGTAACCTTGGTGGTTTAATTGGTCGAAAAGGGTTTGAGTCCCTAAACATGAAATTGATTTAAGTCTTTCTTAGACAATGGGTTTAAGTCCCTAACTTTGAATTGAACAAGTGTCTTTGTGAGATGATTGGTTTGAGTCCCAAAGATAAATAAATAGAGTGGTTTATTGATAATGGTAAGGGCATGTGGTATACTTGCAAGTAGTATTGGTATGATGATACCAATAAGGTGCCTTGGGTAATTAATTAGCTAAATGGTTGAATGTTTGAAATGGTAGTTTTAAATTAGGATTTAAAGCGGGATGTGTAGAAGGGCCGTTAAAGTGGAGTCTGAAGGACTAACACTAGAAACCGCGCAAGCTGGTGCGGGTGTCTTTTTTACCTGGTGGTTTGAGTCCCCCAAATGAACATATAAAATGGATTTTTGAGTCTCCCTTACTACATGTATTGGTTCTTAAGTCACCTTGATATTTTTTTGAGGTTTGAGTCCCCTATAAAGGCAAATATGATTATAGATATTCTTTGGTTCATGCGGCTGCATATATTAGGGCCTTTCCATCTAAGGGAGAGCTGGGCCCATATAGCTGTGGGTGCTTTGTTCTATGATGGTTATGCTACACAACCCAAGTTAATGATTTAAAAGTTCATGCTAATCTTGTCCCCTTTCCCTACATGGTATATATATATATATATATGTATATATATGTGTTGCATTAGTATATGCATTGATTGATTGGTTTTAAACTATTGGCACTATTTTATCCTTATACTTGAGTTACAAGCTAGCGTTCCAACCACTAACCATCTTCGACGTTGCATTCCACGATATAGGTGTTTGTCATACTATACCTCCTACTTAGGGACAACTTATGCTAACTTGAACTAGTAAGTTTCCATACTTTGGAAGTCTCTATTTCTTTCTTTGAGTTTTCTTAAGTGATTATAGTTTAGACTTGGATATTGGTCTTTTCTAGAGTTGGGGCATGTCCTACCGAATATTATAGGCTTATTCTTAGAGGCATTATATGGAAAACTGTGAACTTATGCACATTATGGTATGGATATGGATTTGGTTATTATGTTATAATATTTGGTCTGGTATTGGATGGTTTGACTTATTTGGATTGGTCTTATTTATGAACCTATCCCAAAGTCTTGGAGTTGTTAGATGCTCTATCTTGTATATGTTTGGGATTCATACGACTCAAGGTCTATGTTGGTTGGTTGTCTTGGGTAATGAGGTGATCTGCGGTCCTTGTTGGGCTTGAGATTCCCATTATGACAAAGCCTTGGTTTTGATCATGTCAAGTTAGTATTAGAGTCAGGTTCATGGTCAGTTGGGTGTCCACAAAGTCGTATCTAGTAAAGTCTCTTTTATGGGTTTATAGCACACCACACTTATAAGAAGGAGGTGACAAGGCATTTAGAAATGATTCACTTTCCTGTTGTCTTACTTCGAGCTATAGAGTCCAAGGTCTAGGATCTTTCTGAGTTTTGTTTGCTCATTTTTAGATCATGCCTCCTTGATGATCTAAAGCTTATGAAAACTCTTCTTTACTAACTGGGGATGATATTGATGAGACACGTTCTGCTTATAGAGTTAAGGCATAGTCTAGGGTCCAGGAACTGATTGTCCTGGAGTTCTACCGGTTCCCTCTAGTCCTCCTCTAGTTTATTAGATTGACATGATGAATGCTGAGTTTCATCAGTGTATTCACATGATTGCTGAATTGGTAAATTCTCAGGCTAAGCATGGTATTTTGGTTGCTCCATCTTCTGAGGCCACAAGGGTTGGACAGTTCATGAGGTTGCATCTTCTTATGTTTATGGGTATAGAGGTTGAGAAGGATCCCTAAGCTTTTATTAATGAGATAGATAAGATTTTTTATATTATTCATGTTATTGATATGGAGGGCATGGAGTTCGATGCCTACGAACTGAAGGATGTGGCATACTAATGGTATGAGATATGGAAATAGTGTAGGGAGATGGTGTTGACTCTATATTATAGGATGACTTTTCTAGTGCCTTTTTAGACTTATTCTTTCCTTAGGAGTTGAGAGAGGCTAAAGTGGAAGAGTTTGTGAATTTGAGGCCAGGAAAGATATCTGTCAAGGTGTATGCCTTAAAATTTCATCAGTGGTCTAGGTATACTCATGAGTTGGTCTCTAACATGAGAGCCCAAATGAGAAAGTTTGCTTCAAGACTATCGTATGAGTTAGTTCTTGAGAGTAAGGCGACTTTATTGATCAAAGACATAGACATAGCTAGATTGGTTGTGTACATGCAACAAGTGGCAGAAGAGAAGAAGAAATAAGTTGAGTTTAGTGAGAGGCTAGAGAAAAAATTTAGGCCTTCTGAGCAAAGTGGTAGGGATGGGGTTAAGTGGCCAAGAAAAAAGTGGGGGAGTTCATTTTCCTTCTTCATGACTAGTGCTACTTAACTAAAGCCATCGGGTGATCGTCAGTCTCAGTTTGATAGTGGGTTCCGAGCATAGGTTGCCCAATCTTAGGTTAGTGAGGATCAACCAGCTCCATCTCACCCTCTTTGTAGATTTTATGGGCGGTCACACCATGGGATCTATGAGGAAGGGAATAACAAATATTTTTATTATGGACAGATTGGTCATATGCACATGACTACTAGGTTAGAATGGATTATGGGGCTAACAAGGTTCCTGTTAGCTCTTTCTCTACTCCTGCACCAAAGGGTGCTACTTCTGTATCAGCACTGGCCAAAATCAATTTTATGCTCTTGCGTCTCACCAGGATTTTGAGGCATCCCCCAATGTAGTGACTTGTATGTTTCAAATTTTCTCCTATGATGTGTATTGTTTACTTAATCCAAGGTCCATTCATTCTTAGATTACTCTGTTTGTAGCTGTGCATTTTGGTTTTGATCTCTAGTGTCTGTCAATTCCTTTTTCTATTTCTATCCTGGTAGAAGATTTTGTAATTGTTAAAAGAGTTTATAGGGGGTTTGTGGTAGCTGTTGGTAGTAAAGAGACTTTGGTGAATTTGATAGAGTTGGATATGGTTGACTTTGATGTCCTATTGGGGATGGCTTGGTTGCATTCGCCCATCTTTAGATTGTCAAACCTGTAAGGTCATAATTAAATTCCTTAATGAAATGGTCATTTTATGGGAATGGGGTTCTTTAGTGCCTAAGGGGAGGTTTATCTCATATCTTAGAGCCCAAAAGTTGATTTCCAAAGGTGTTTGTTTTATTTGGTCCAGGGTAAAGATTCTTACTCAAAAGGTCCTTCGCTAGAATTCATTCTCATGGTTAATGAGTTTCTCGAGGTTATCCCTTATGACCTCCCAAGTATTCCTCCTGATAGGGAAATTAAGTTTGGGATTGATCTTGTTCTGAATACTCATCTTATTTCTATCCCTACTTAAAAAATGGCTATGGCTGAGTTGAAGCAGCTTAAGGAGAAATTGAAGGATCTCTTAGATAAAAGTTTTATCCATCCTAGTGTATCTCATTGGGGTGCTCCTATTTTGTTTATGTGTAAGAAGGATGGTTCCCTTGAATTATACATTGATTATCACCAATTAAACAAGGTGACCATAAAGAATAAGTATCCTCTTCCTAGGATCGATAATTTATTTGATCAGCTTCAAGGTGCGAAGTGTTTGTCTAAGATTGATCTTAGGTCGGGTTATCATTAGCTTAAGATTAGGGAAGTAGATATCCCTAAGACTACCTTTAGGACCCGATATGGTTACTATGAGTTCCTATTATGTCTTTTTAGTTGACCAATAATCTGGTAGTATTTGTAGATTTGATAAATGGGGTCATTCGTTAGTTTCTGTATTTGTTTGTCATTATCTTCATTGATGATATCTTGGTTTATTCTAAGAGTGAGGCATATTATGTCTATCACCTTCGTGCGATGTTATATACCTTAAAGGATCATTATTTGTATGCCATGTTCTCTAAGTATGAGTTTTGGTTTAAGGATATGACTTATCTTGGTCATGTATTAAGGAGGGATCATTATGGATCCATAAAAGGTTACGGTGGTAAGAAGTAGCCTAGACCTGTGACTCCAACTGATATTCAAAGTTTCTTGGGCTTCGCTGGTTACTATAGGAGGTTTTTGGAGAGTTTTTTACTATAGTTGCCCCATTTACTATGTTGACCTAGAAGGAGGTCAAGTTCTTATGTTCGGATACATATGAAGGAAGTTTTGAGAAGTTGAAAGATAAGTTGACTTCGACTCTAATTTTGACCTTGCCCGACGGTAATGATGGTTTAGTAGTATATTGAGATACTTCTCATGTTGGGATTGGTTGTGTGTTGATGTAGCATGGTAAGGTGGTTGCCTATGCTTCTAGGCAATTGAAAGTTTATATGAAGAACTACCCTACAATATGTGTTTACTCGGAAAGAGCTAAATCTTAGGAAATGGAGGCGGCTAGAGTTGTCAAAGGACTATGATACGAGTCTCTATTACCATCCTGGTAAAGCCAAAATAGTTGATATTTCTTGAAGCGGGTTATCTATGGGGAGTCTAGCTCATATGGATGAGGATAAGCGGGAGTTGGTGAAGGATATTCACCATTTGGATAGTCTTAAAGTTTATCTCACGAACTTTGAGGATGGTGGTACGTTCGTACATCAGATATCACAGTCGTTCCTTGTTGTTGAGATAAATGAAAAGTAAATATTAGATCCTGATTTGATGAAGATTAAGGGAAATAAGGGTTAGAATAGGTTGATAATTTTATGATTGGAGGTGATGGTATGTTGAGGTACCAAGGTAAGCTATGTGTTCCCAATGTGGATGGAAAGAGGGAAAGGATTTTGGCCAAATCTCATTTATCTCGTTATGCTATTCATCTCGATTCCACAAAGATGTATCATGATCCTAAGGAGCTTTATTGGTGGAATAATATGAAATGAGATATGGCTAACTATGTCGCTAAGTGGTATGGTGTGTCAACAAATGAAAGTTGAGCACATAAGACCCTGTGGTTTGTACCAAGAGATTGAGTTGACTAAATGGAAGTAGTAGGTGATTAATATGGATTTCATTATCTGTATTCCTAGGTCTTGAAACTAATGTGATTCTATTTGGGTCATTGTGGATAGATTGACCAAGTCCGCTCACTTTTTATCGGTGAGGACTAGTTATTCGGTGGAAGATTATGCTAAGTTGTGTCATGTGGAGATTGTGAAGTTTCACGGTGTTTCGGTTCCTATCTTCTCGGATAGTGGTACTTCATTCTGATCTCATTTTTGGAGGTCATTTCAGAAAGGTTTGGGAACTAAGGTATGCCTTAGTACCACATTCCACCTATAGTTGGATGGACAAGCGAAAAAGACCATTCAGACATTGGAAGACATGCTTCGTGCATGTGTGATTGGTTATGGTGTAAGTTGGTATGACAATTTTCCCTTATTGAATTTAGCTACAACAATAGTTACCACTCTAACATTGGTATGGCTCCTTTTGAGACGTTTTATGGTAGGATATGTCATTCTCCTATTGGGTGGTATGAAGTTGGTAAGGGTAGGTTGTTTGGCTCTAATTTGGTTCACTAAGCCTTGGAGAAGGTGAAAGTGATTCATGATAGGCTGAAAGTTGCTCAAGTCGCCAAAAAATCCTATGCGAATGTAAGGCATAAGGAGTTTGAGTTCAATGTTGGTGACTGGATATTCTTGAAGGTATCCCCCATGAAGAGAGTGATGTGGTTTGGTAAGAAGGGGAAGCTTAGCCCCTAGTATATTGGTCCCTATTTGATTTTGAAGTGGGTTGGTAATGTTTCTTATGAATTGGAGTTTCCTCCTAGTTTTAGCTCTATTCAGCCGGTTTTCCATGTCTCTGTGTTGAGAAAATATGTGGGTGATCCTTCATCGGTTGTTCCTTTGGACGGGTTGGGTATCTCACATTCCTTATATTATGAAGTAGTCTCAGTTGAGATCGTGGATCATAAAGTTTGTAGGTTGCAGATGAAGTATGTGGCTTTGGTAAAGGTTCTTTAGAGGAACCATAATGTTGAGAAAGTTATTAGGGAAGCAGAGGAGAAAACGAAGTCCAAGTATCCACATTTGTTCCCTTCTTTGGAAACTCGTGCTTGAGGTGTGTATTGATCCTCTTATCTTTGTTTTATGTCTTTGTTTTCTAAATTAGTTGGAAGTTATTTTGTTGTGTGATAATGTGTTAATTCGTGCCTGTTCTTGCTGTTACTCATCATTTGAGGACGAATGATCTAAGTTTGGGATAATTGAAACACCTTGGCTCTGAACTCTTAGAAAATTTCCTAAGTTGGATTTTCTAGACAACATACGACAAGAAAGTACTAGTCATATGATTGGGTAAAGGTTCGGGCCTCCCACTCATATGTTTGTCAATGTAGTTGAGATGGTTTCTTTCCAAGGTATGACTAGGCATCATACTAGTTGTATGATAGGGTACGAGTAGTATGTTACCAAGTCGTATGATGCCCTATGTTAGTCTAGTGGATTCTTCCTAAGGTATGGATAGGGTGGGTACTTCTCGTATGTTAAGATATGACTTGGCCTTGTATAGTCATATATTGGCCAGTCTGGAGGTCTAAGATGAGGCCTAGGGTACGAGATAAAAGAACCACTTATACCCTAGGGTACAGATTGGGGAAGATGGGTCGTACCCTCATGCGAGCAAGTTTTCAGCTTTTAAGATGAGGGTATTCTAGGCATTTCCCACCCCCAAAACCTTATTTCCCCATGCCTAATAACATTTTTTGGCCTCTCATAACTTACATTAAAGGATCAACACGCTCCAAATACGCTCTCTAAACACTCTCTTAAAGATTGGGGATAGGGTTTCCACAAGTGTTCATCAAAATGCTTAAGAGTCAAGTTTCTTTCCGTGACTCTTCTTGTATAAGGAATGTGACTCTTCCCTCATTACTCATTCACAACTATCATGTGTTTTAAACATTGATTTTGATTCTTAAATGGTGATTTTAATAACCAAAATTAAAGGTTTTGTTGCATATGGTTGAGTATTGTTTACTCTTGGTTTAACTTGTGTCTATACATGTTTTTTGTGATGGTTTGCACATGTGGGTGCTTGGTAATTGTGGTTTAACAAATGAGTCTTAGGTAACCCCAAACTTGATGATTGTTACTTTGATTTTGGTTTGGGTAAAGGTATTCCCTCAAGGTGTTTGTTAAAATGTCTAAGTGAAATAATTAGTCATATGTTAATGATGTTTTGAACTAAGGCATTGGCCTAATGAATATGAATTGTTGGGAAATAGTTTTGTGAAGGCCTTGTTGGCTATGTAATGCTTTAAATGTTATTTCAAAGGCCTTGATGTCCAATAATGATTCAAATAGTAACTTTGGTGGTTTAATTGGTCAAAAAGGGTTTGAGTCCCTAAACATGAAATTGATTTATGTTTTTAATAGACAATAGGTTCGAGTCCCTAACTTTGAATTGAAATAGTGTCTTTGTGAGATGATTGGTTCGAGTTCCAAAGTCAAATGAATGAATAGTTGATTGATAATGGTAATGGCATGTGGTATACTTGCAAGTAGTGTTGGTATGACGATATGAACGAAGTACCTTAGGTAATTAATTTGCTAAATGGTTTCATATGTGTAATGGTGGTTTGATATTTTTCTTTAAAGTAGGATGTGTAGCAGGGTCGTGAAAGTGGATTCCGATGGACTAACACTGGAAACCGCGCTAGCCAATACGGGTGTCTTTGTGAATGGGTGGTTTGAGTTTACCATGTGAACATATGAAAGGGAAGTTCGAGTCCCCCCTTATTACATGTATTGGTGCTTAACTCACTATGATATTTCTTTGAGGTTCGAGTCCCCTATAAAGGAATACACGGTTATAGATATTCTCCTATTCGTGTGGCTACATGCACTGGGGCCTTTCTAGGAAGGGGAGAGATAGTCCAATATAGCCTGTGTGTTCCTTGTTCTATGATGGTTATGCTACTGTAACACCCTGAGTCTATACCTCGGACGCTACACGGTGCTCAAAATCCTGAAGGACCACAAGCTAACCCATGATCGATACCTGCTGTAATAACTGAATAATAATACTGTAATATGCGTAAATTAAGCGAAAAATATGTCATAAGGTTCAATACTATAATAAAACTGAATACGGTATAACAAATACAAAATCTGATATAGTTGTTTGAAAATACTCTAGTCTAAAAATGCCTCTAAACTATCAGAAATATGGAGTTTATGGGACAAGTTCCCAACTAACTCTGAACTAATGAAATAATCTGAACTACTAAAATAATAATTATGTCCTCAAAATAAGAGGACTCACCACTAACTCTGTCAGCTGAATATCTGAACAGCTAAGTATGATAGGGAGCCCGTGTGTCTGAACCTATGATATAAAACATCATAGCACAAAAGAAAAGTATGCTTCAGTACTTTGTATGTACCGGTATGCAAAGTGTGCTTTAGTACTTGAATGTACCGGTATGCAAAGTGAGGTAGGCTGAAATGAATGGGATCATATGCATGAACAATACTGACTGAATGACGTGAGTATAACTGAATACCAAATCTGAATACTGATTAACTGATATCTGAGTCTACTTATACTGAATTACTAATAGCTGAGTGACTGTATCTGACAGTCTTGATTCTACAAAACTATACTGAGGTTCGTTCTGAGCTGAGTGACTGTATCTGAGTTCTGATTTTTTGTAGAATTGGATTGAGTTCTATACTGAGACTGGAACTAAAACTAAGACTATGGGAAGTAATCATCTAACTGACATGCCCCTCTCTGAACTGATTAGGGTCAAACCTATAACCCCAGCTAGAAGGGTGTCAGTATCGTGCCACGGGTAATGATAAGATGAGTCACCTTCGTCTGGCAGGTGCTTTGAATGAGAATGGTGGTACCCTTAACTGAAAGGTAGATCGCCTCATTAACCCTGAACTCACAAGTTCATGTCTCAACCTACGCTGGCTACGTAGTTCTGGAACACAAGGACTGCTTCTAAGGATCACACCTTCTACTGGCAGGTGAGTACCCATCCGTGGGTTCACTCGGTGTTGAATCCTACTCCCAACTGAATAGACACTGGACTGGATTGTAGATTCTTCTAGGCTGGACTGGACTATTTCTGATCATACTATACAACTGAACTTAACTAAGTTCATCGGGTTCCATGGACTGACGGAATACTACTGAATTCTGTTAACTGACTGAATTTTATGGATCGTGACATGACTGATACTATATATCGATCGTGACATGAATGATACTATCCTGTGACTGACCATGGATCTCGGTAAATAGCTAACTTAGTGGGTATTAAATACCCCCATGACTCGATAACATAAATTATATGACATGGCATAATCTTGAAACATGATAGCTAAGTACCTGGTCATCGTACATTCGTTTGGGACATTCTAGCAAACACTTGCATGACATGAACTTCAATATAGGCTAACATGATATAATTTCACTATTTAACTCTCATAAACAATTCATCAAACACTTGAAGGATATAATCTATGCACATGACACTAAAACAACATGTAATCATTATAGTTCAATCCACATTTACAACTTCAAGGGTTTCAACATGGTTTCACATGATAATGCACACATATCAATCAATTCCACATGAATCTGGTAGTAAATCAAGAACTAGAAACCCCATTAACATGGTAATCCTGAACACATTCAAATTCAACCATGAAATTCATCAAACTCATAAACTTGTTGCTAAAAGGGGTTCTTGAACTCCAAGGGTGGAAGGGAACCCTTGGATGAACACTTGACATACCTTGGTTCCTAAATTCCTGAAGACCAATGGTGGAAATCTTGAGCCTTTGCCTTGGAATTAAATCACCTAATGTTCTTATTCTTGAGCAATTTGAGAGAAAGTAAGTATACTTTGCTCTATGAAGGTTGAATCTAGTGTTCTAGGACTGAATAGGGGTGGGGAAAAGACCTAAATACCCCCCAAGGATGTGGCTTTTAATGAATAAAAACCGAACTGTCGATGCCCAGGATAACGTGATGCATTATTTGTATCAATGCGATATCCAACGCACCGCATCGAGTCTACATCGGTTCACTAGAAATTGCCACTGAGAGTCAAGGAAAAATATTGGTCGACGCAATGGCCACCATGCCGCACCAAGATTGCATTAATACGCTATTTTGGATTCCCAAACGTGGTTCAAATGAGGTCTAAAAAATACAAAACTTACCCGGCAACACCTACTGATATTCCTGATCATGAATCAACCTAAAGATTGACATTTTAAGGTCCTAGAGGCCGCAAAATAGAGTTTATAACTTACGAAGACTAAATAACACTAAGTTTGAATACTTAGAAAAAAATTTCCAAGTCTGGGACCCCTTAACGAGCTCTTTAAAAAGGCTGAGTTAACCTAAGAATTTTGTGGGGTCTTACAATATCCCTCCTTGGGAACATTCATCCTTGAATGAGACTGATTAAACTGAGAATACTGATAGACTGGATTTAGACACTAGACATGAACAACTGAAGCATTATTTCATGACTAAAATTACTGATATACTGAATTATCATACTAAACATGCATATCTGATACATGAGTACATAGCTAAACATGATTCATGAATGCATGACTGGGATGCAATGTTAATTGATACTACGTTGGTAGCTATATCTGAATATGAGACTAAGCAATTCAAAGGAAAATGGTTACCTTGGGTTGAGTCTGAGTTTGCATAGAATAGGTGGGTATACTTGGTCCACATATCTGCTTCTACCTCCTAAGTAGCTCTCTCAATGGACTGATTTTGCCAAGGAATTTTGACTAGAGTGACCTCTTTGTTCCTTAGTCTGCATGTCAGAAAATCAAGGATTTCAACTGGAATCTCCTTATAAGAGAGGATGTTCTGAATATCTATACCCTCTATAGGGACTACGAATGTTGGGTCACCTATGCATTTCATAAGCAAGGAGACATAGAACACTGGATGCACTGAATCTAAGTTTGAAGGCAACTCGAGCTCGTAAGCTACCTTTCCAAAACGGCTGAGAATTCAGTAAGGACCGACATATCGGGGACTGAGTTTCCCCTTAGTGTAAAACCTCTTCACTCCTTTCATAAGAGAGATTTTTAAATACACAAAATCCCCAATCTCGAACTCGATATCCTTTCTGCAAACATCTGTGTACGATTTTTGTCGGCTCTGAGCTATCTTAATCCTTTCCCTAATCAACTAAACTTTTTCTAAGGTATCAAATACCGAGTCAGGCCCTACCACTGCGGCCTCACCCACTTCAAACCAACCAATAGGATATCTACACCTCCTCCCATAAAGCACTTTAAATAGAGCCATCTAAATTCTGGAATAATAGATATTGTTATATGCGAACTCAATCAAAGGCAGATGGTTATCCCAACTACCTTTAAAGTCAATCATACACGCTCGCATCATGTCCTCTAAAGTGTGGATGGTCCTATCTTCCTGACCATCTATCTAGGATGAAAGGATGTACTGAGGTAAAATTGGGTACTAAGACCCTTTTGGAATGCCTTTCATAAATGAGAGGTGAACTGTGTTCCTCTGTCTGAAATAATGGATAACGAAACACCGTGCAATCTGACCAACTCCCTGATATAGTGTATGGCATAATCCTTGGCTGAATAAGAGGTATGGACAGGTAGGAAATAAGCTGATTTGGTCATCCTGTCTATGATGACCCAAACTGAATCATGCTGGAGACGAGTACGAGGCAAACCCATCACAAAGTCCATGTTCACTTCTTCCCACTTCCAAGTGGGAATACTAAACTCCTGCATGGACCCACTAGGCTTCCGATGCTAAATCTTAACATGATGACATGTTGAGTATTTACCCATAAATTCTATAATATCTTTTTTCATCCCACTCCACCAATAGATCTCTCGCAAATCACGATACATCTTAGTGTCCCCTAGATGAACAGAGTAGCGAGCACCATGCGCTTCTCCAAGAATTTCCTATCTCAAGTCATCTACACCAAGAACACATAGTTGACTCTGGTAGAGCAACACACCATCTCCCCGTTGGGAGAAGACATCTACCTTCTGATCTCTGACTAATTTCTTTAACTTAGCTAGACTGGGATCCCTATCCTGCTTTACCTTCACCTCAGAAACCAAGAATGATTCTGAACTACTCTGCACCCATACACTATCTTCTGCTGAATTGACTAAGTGAACACCTAGTAAGGCAAGCTAATAAACTTCCTAATCTAAGTTCTTCTTACCATCCTCCACATGAGCCATACTACCCATAGACATCCTACTAAGAGCATCAACCACTACATTGGCTTTACCATAATGATATAGGATGCTCATATCATAGTCTTTCAATAACTCCAACCATCTTCTCTGACAGAGGTTTAAATCTTTCTGAGATAATACATACTGTAGGCTCTTATGGCCAGTGAACATATCAATGTGTAACCCATACAAATAGTGCCTCTAAATCATTAAGGGAAATGCTAATGTTGCTCACTCAAGATCGTGAGTAGGATAGTTCTTTTCATGGGGCTTAAGTTGTCTAGAGGCGTAGGATATATCCTTACCTATCTGCATCAAAACACGTCCCAAACTAACTCTGGAGGCATCACAATATACCACAAACCCATCTGAACCATCTGGTAGGGTCAAAACTAGAGCTGTAGTGAGTCGAGTCTTCAACTCCAAGAAACTCTTTTCACAAGAGTCTGACCATTGGAATTTAACTTTCTTCTGATTCAATCTAGACAAAGGGGATGCAATAGATGAAAATCCCTTAAAACCCATCGGTAATAGCTAGCCAAGGCCAAGAAACTCTTGATATCTGATGAAGAGATAGGTTTAGGCCAGTTTCTCACTTTTCTGATCTTTTGGGGATCAACTCTAATGCCATCATTGGAAATGATATGGATAAGAAAGGCTACTGACCTTAGTCAAAATTTGCACTTACTGAATTTGGCGAATAGCTGATGGTTTTTGAAAGTCTGCAATACTATTTTGAGATGGTCTGCATGATCATGCTCACTACGGGAGTAGACAAGAATGTCATCTCTGAAGACTATGATGAACATGTCCAAGTACTGCTTGAACACACAGTTCATCAAGTCCATGAAGGTTGCAGGGGAATTGGTAAGACCAAAGGCCATGACTAAGAATTCAAAGTTACTTTACCAAGTTCTAAAGGTAGTCTTCGGGATGTCACATTCCCTGACCATGAGCTAATGATAGCCATATCTAAGGTCAATCTTCGAGAAGTAACTGGCACCCTGAAGTTGGTCAAATAAGTCATTAATTCTGGAAAGGGGATACGTGTTCTTGACTGTGACTTTAATTAGCTGACGGTAGTCAATACACATTCTGAGAGACCCATTTTTCTTACACATGAATAATACTGGTGCGCCCTACTGGGATATACTGGGCTGATAAATCTCTTTATATAGGAGATCTTTTAACTGGTCTTTTAATTCTTTGAGTTTTGTTGGAGCTATTCTGTATGGCGGAATAGATATGGGTTGAGTATTTGGAAGAAGGTTTATTTTGAAGTTGATTTCCCTTTCGAAAGGAACTCTGGGAAGATCTTTGGGAAACACATCTGGGAATTCACATACTACTGACACAAATTCAAGAGTAGAGATATCTAAACTAGAGTCCTAGACTCAAACGATATGGTAGACATATCCCTTAAATATCATTTTTCTCGCCTGAAGGTAAGAAACAAGCTGACCCCTAAGTGCTGAAGTAATACCCCTCCATTCTAGGACTGGCTCATTCAAAAAGTAAAACTGTACAATTCTATTTTTGTAGTCGATTGAGGCATAGCAGGAATGAAGGTGATCCATGCCGAGAATGACATCAAAATTAGTCATCTCTAATTCGACTAAGTCTGCTGAAGTGGCTTTCTGAGATATCATAATAGGGAAGTTCCTATATACCCGTCGGGCTATGATAGATTTACCCACTGGGGTGGAGACTAACAAAGGCACTGCTAGGATTTCAGGACTGACTCTAAAGTGAACAGCTATATAAGGAGTAACAAAGGATAAAGAAACTCCTGGGTCTATCAAATAATAAACATATAAATGATAAACTTGTAACGTACTAGTGACCACATTAGGAGAACTCTCCTGATCCTATCAGGATTGAAGTGCGTAGAGTCTATTTGGGCGGTGCCCACTGGTAGCACTGGATGTGGTACCCAGCTGATTCAGGAGATCGATTGAGCTGGGGGACGGTTATGGTGACTCTGAGAACCAACCTAAGGACACTGTCTGACCCTGTGGCTTGGCTTGCCATATCCGAAGCATACATCACTATCAGCTCTGCATATACCCTATTGGTTTCTGCTACTCTTCTGAAAAAGGGGATTGGTTCGGGTACTAAAAACACTATCCTTGGGTTTTGGGCCTGACTCCCTATCTTTGTTGCCATCTCTAAATTTTGGCACAGGAGCACTATATAAGGATTGGTCTGGAACTATATATTTTAGGAAAAACTGAGAATGATTCCTACCCTCTGACTTAGGCTAAGCGAAATTGAAACTACCTATTCTCGCTCTCTTGTTCTCCCTCTTATTATATTTATTCTTAGCCTCCTATATATGTAGATCATGGACCATGATCCTAGATATGTCCATCTCCTTAATTAACATTACAGTCCTACACTCCTTGACCACAATATTGAGAAGCCAGACATTTTCTTACTCATCTTAGATTTGCTATCTGCTACCACATGAGGAACATATCTGGCTAATTAGGTAAACTTAAGAGAATACTCTTGTACCATCATGTTTCCCTGCTTTAGATTTATAAACTCTAAAATCTTCGCTTCACTCAACTCTAGAGAGAAGAACCTTTCTAGAAAAGAAACAACAAACTCCTCCCAATCTATGGGCCTTGTATCTACGGCCCTTTCTGCTTTCCACTATTTAAATCATGAGGGTACCATATCCTATAACTGACATATGGATAATTCAGTGCTCTCAACAGCAGTCACTCCCAGAATATCTGTAACTTTCTACACCTGATCTAGAAATTCTTGAGGGTCTTCATCTGATTTAGACCCAGTAAAAGATGGTGGGTTCATTTGGGTGAAATCCTAAATCCTGGAAGCAGTATATTAGACACTGGGTTAGTTGGAACAGCAGCTAGACATTTATTATGGGCTTCCACAAAATGAGATACGAAGGTGAAAGCTACTCAAAACTTAGTATGGGAGACATATTCATCTAGAGAATCTGGTTGGACGGGCTGGGGTTCCTCCCGTTTCTCTTCCCTTAGTCCTCTTGGAGGCATATTCTGTAAACGAAAGAGAAATTTGGATTAGACAGGAAGTTTAACTGGAGCTCATACTCACTCGCACGGCATGAATACTGAAAAAGGAAAATTTTCCTAAAACACCTCACAGCCTCCTATCCATAAGTGTGGCGCGCTACACACCCATGCATAAGATTCTACTAGGTGCGGATTTCAGACTTCCTAGGACTCTATTGAACCTTAGGCTCTGATAACAAGTTTGTAAGGCCTCGAGTCTGTAACCCAGATGCTACACAATGCTCATAATCTCAAAGGACCACAAGCTAACCTATGACTGGTACCTGCTGCAATAACTGAATAATAATACTATAATATATGGAAATTAGGAAAAAAAAATATGCCATAAGGTTCAATATTGTAATAAAAATGAATACGGTATAACAAATACCAAATCTGATACAGTTGTCTGAAAATACTCTAGTCTAAAAAAGCCTCTAAACTTTCTGAAATATGGAGTTGATGGGATAAGTCCCCAACTAACTATGAACTACTAAAATAATAATTATGTCCTCAAAGTAAGAGGGCTCATCACTAATTCTGTTAGCTGAATATCTGAATTGCTAAGTAGGATCGGGAGCCCATGCATCTGAACCTATGATATAAAACATCATACCGCAAAAGAAAGGTACGCGTCAGTACTTTGAATATACTGGTATGAAAAGTGAGGTTGGCAGAAATGCATAGGTTCATATGCATGAACAATACTGACTAAATGATATGAGTACAACTAAGTGAGAGTACATGCGTGAATACGTAAACTGTAACTGAGATTGTGATAGCACTGGAATACTGAATCTGAATACTGATTAACTGATATCTCAGCCTACTAATACTGAATTACTAATAACCGAGTGACTGTATCTGACAGTCTTGATTTTGTGGAACTATATTGAGTTCTGTTCTAAGCTGAGTGATTATATCTGATAGTCCAAATTTTCTGCATAACTGGACTAAGTTTTACTCTGATACTGGAACTAAAAATGAGACTGTGGGAAGTAACCATCTAACCTATATACCCCTCACTAAACTGATTGGGATTCAACCTGTAACCCCAGCTGGAAGGGTGTCAGTACCATGCCACGGGTAAAGACAAGCTGAGTGACCCTCATCTAGCAGGTATTCTGAATGAGAATGGTGGTACCTTTAACTGGCACGTAGATCACCTCATCAACCCTCAACTGGTAGGTTGATATCTCAACCTATGCTAGCTACGTAGTTCTAGAACACAAGGACTGCTTCTGAGGATCACACCATCTACTGGAAGGAGAGTCCCCATCCGTGGGTTCACTCAGTGCTGAATCCTACTCCAAACTTTATAGACACTGGATTGGATTCTAGACTGTTCTAGGTTGGATTGGACTATTTCTGATCATACTATATAACTGAACTGAACTGAGTTTACCAGGTTTCATGGACTGATGAAATACTATTGAATTCTATTAACTGACTAAATTCTATCGATCGTGACATGACTGATACTATCTTGTGACTGACCATGGCTCTAGGTAAACAACTAAATTATTGGATATTATCACACCTCTTTTTTAACCAAAAAATATGGTTTTAAGTTCGAAAGGGTTTTTATTATTTAAGTGACAAAATAAAGTATTTGTTTCGACAAACGATTTATTTCAATTTTTATTCAGAGTCACCACTTGACATAATTTGGTGTGGCAAGTCACCTTTGAAAGATCCTTTTTAAAACGATTGACTCTTTAAACTGTTTTGCGAATAGAGACTATGGTTAAGGAATTCTGTTGACCAAGGGGAAGGTGTCAGGCACCCCTAGGTCCCGTAGTTTGAACATGGTCGCTTGGTGGAGCGTATCGGCTAATTTGACATTACAAATGCATAAACCATACGAAGAACGCAAAAACAATCACTCAAGCAAACAAAACAAAACAAAACAATCCAAAATATAATGTCCAGTCCAATTATTACAAACCCAAAATAAAAGGTACCGAAATAAACCTATTTTAATCATAAACGACCTTCAATGCTTTACCCAATGCCTCGGGCCTTGATCACGAATATCATCCGCCAACATAATACATCGGGGCATTCTTCGGTGAATAAATACAAATAGCCTCGGGGCATTCCCTGGCTAAATGAATACAGTCGATCTAAATGCGGTAAACAAAACCTTTCAACACATAATCCAACCGTTCCACAATCCACAAGTTCTAAATTTTTCTACTCGAGCCTACTGTTTGCTTACCCAGCTCGATCAATCATGACAATATTACAATCAATGACATTAATGAATCAAAACGACAATATTCATGTTTATCAACTTTCAATTCCTGCCCCACTTTTATTCTCAAATTACTGATTTTAATTCTCAAACAAAATATCATTTCATCGCACAACACATAAATAATGTATCAACACCAAGCAATGAGTCATCATCAACAAGGATCAAACACTACGCAAACGTTCAATCCATACAACGAATATCATAAAAAGAAATAAAAAGAGCGGAAGA
Organism: Capsicum annuum; assembly: GCF_002878395.1. NCBI lineage: Eukaryota > Viridiplantae > Streptophyta > Magnoliopsida > Solanales > Solanaceae > Capsicum > Capsicum annuum. The sequence continues at coordinate 79,353,268 of NC_061112.1, forward strand.
AGAGAATCGAACCTCAATTATCGATTGCAATGTTGTGTTATTCAATTAAACGATACAGAGTCCGGTCGGGAACCTCGAATTGAACTTCAATCGCGACCCACCAACTCGAATCAAAATTGAATGGTACTCCACCAACGATAGTGAATACCCGAGATCAACAGCCAGACAGATTTCAAACCCTAAAAAAAAGACCTCAAAATGAAAAACAAAATCCGAACCCAAAATGACGACTGATGAAATTCAAAATCCGGTTTTGATCTTGAATCACCAAAATAGATGAACCCAAAGCTTTAAAAATCTGATAGAAAACTAAGCACCCGCACGAATTGAACTCCGGTGAGCTAACAGTTCCCAAAACAGACGGAGGTAGGTCAGATTTTGGAGAGTTCGAATATTTTCTAAATAGGGTCGCTCGAAAATATTTGAAAATGGACTATTCTGGCGAGATTTTGGTTTCCCTATCGGATACATCTAGAAATAAATAGAGAACGTTGAGATTCCAAAAAAATAGTCACCGAAACAACGACTAAACCCACTGAAACCCATTTTCGAGTAACCCAAAATCAACACAGTTTTCTTCTCCATTTCAAATCTCGACTTCGAACCTCTCTCTCTCTCGCATGTGAATCTCTCAGTGTATGTGTTATTTTTGAGTATTTTTTGTGGGTGTACGATGGTGACTCAAAGAGAAGAAGGTAATTGAGTATGTGTTCCCTCAAAATGAAAGATGGTGAATATATTGTGTTGTTGATGATTCAAAAAAATGGAAAATATAGAGGTGGTCCGTTCATGGCAGTGTATTGTTGAGAGGTGTTTGTCAATATCCTAAAGAAGAAGCAAAACA
>NC_061112.1:79354211-79426661 GCF_002878395.1 Capsicum annuum
AATTGCATGTCTACTTTTGTATTTTTATGCGTGTGACATTAATTTCTAGATTTAGAATTGAATTGTCAAGACTTTAATTACTAAGCATGAGTTTTATGATGATTTGACATGAATATGATGCATGGGTTATTAAGACCTAGTTTGAATATTGATATTTCAAGAATGACTATGTTTTAAGCACCTTATGACTAGTTTATATTCAGATTTTGATCAAGATTTGATCTTTTGATCCAAGATAACATACGAAATCTAATTTACAGTTTACAATAAGCAGATACACGAGTGGTTTTCATTATAAACCCTTACATTAGTTTTAAAATGGATTTCCTACAAAATGAGCATACAAATTAAAAAGAGTAGTAATTAGCACCGAGTTGGGTATGTTTACATGCCCCAGAACTATGAGCTAACGTAGGTTCAAATATCAAATTATTCCCATTTCTATATGGATAACAGTTACAGATTGTCATCACTTAGCTTAGGTAATACTCCTTGGCAAGAGTATAATACCTCTCCCCAACGTGAGGTTTTCCCCTAAGGGAACTAGGCGTTAGACTCTATGATAGCTCACATAGTGTATGTTAGTTAGAAGAACATCCCTACAGAAAAGAGTAATCCTAACAGAAAAGCTTTTAAAAACTAAGAAGCTTTATTCAGATATTGCTTTACATAATACATTAGCTATGAGATTTCAGCTTTTAGTTTACAGATAGAAAAATGAGTCTTTTCTAGACTTGAGTCTAGTATTTTCAGATAATTGTAGCTTAGATTAGATAGACTTCCGCATTGATTTTATGTTTATATTTCTCCATTATGAGTTTTAGATTTAGTAGAAGGCTTACTGGATTAGCTTGAGGCTACTCATAGTCTTGAGCACCGTGTGATATCACGAGACCCATTTTTAGGGTGTTACAAACTATGTATTAGAGCTTAAGGTTATAAGAGTTATAGGGAGTCATATAAGAGTCTTGATCATGGGTGTGAATCATGCCACATTTATGAGCAAGAGGCTATGGGACGTGTTAGAAAATCATCTCTTTCTTTCATGATCTATCATGCTTACAATGTCTCTATCTGTTTTAATTTTGTACTCTTTCATGATAGTTGAATATGCTTCCTCGCCGAGATAATGCATGCAAAAATGATAACCAGTCACCCCAGCCTGCTGACCCTTTGAATAAGAATGTATCTCATACTGAATTTCGGGTTGCCTTTCAGGCGTTGGCCTAGGCTGTGACTGCCAATGTTTAGGGAATCCATCAGGCGGTAGTCCTACTTTAACAAAATAGTGATTTAGCAGCAGCCAGAATTCGTGACTTTATGAGAATAAATCCGTCTGAGTTCTTTGGGTCAAAAGCAGATGAGGACACACAACTTTACTTAGATGAGGTAAGAAAGATCACCCAGATTATGCATGTTACTTAAGAAGAGAGTGTAGAGTTGGCATCCTATAGGTTGAAGGATATAACATATGATTGGTAGGTTATGTAGAAGAATGGTAGAGGTAAGAATGGAGATCCTATGAGTTGGCAGGTGTTTCAAGACATATTTCTAGACAGGTATTTTCTACGTGAAATGATAGAAACTAAGGTAGAGAAATTTGTGAATCTGAGGCAGGGCTTGATGACAGTGAGGGAGTACTGCCTTAAATTCAACCAGTTGTCTAAGTATGCCCTTGATACGATGGCTGACCCTAGGTCAATTATGAGAGTTTGTTATTGGAGTATCTGATTTGGTAGTCAAGGAGTGTAGGATTGCCATACTTATTGGAGATATGGATCTTTCTAGGTTAATGATTCATGCTTAGCAGATTGAGGTAGAAAAGTTAAAGGAGAGAGAGAGAAGGGAAATAAGTAGGCTAGGATCGAGCAGTTTGAATATGGTTAGACAAGGTTTAGAGAGGGAAATCATTCGCAGTTTCAGAATCACTCATCTATGGCAGCGCCATCTTCAGCCAGTGCTCCCACCCCCAGAGTTAGGCAGGAGCAGTGGGATAAGACTTCTATGTCCAGGACTTAAAATAGTGTGAGTGGAAAGCCCAGTTATCCTTCATATGCTAAGTATGGTATGAATCATCTTGGTGAGTGTTTCTTAGGATAAAAAGGTTGTTATGGTTATGGTAAGTTGGGACATAGAATCAAAGAGTGTCCGCATACTAAGTAGGGAAGCAAGGATGTTCGTCCCTAGACTTAGGCTACTAGCATACCAGCTCCTCAGGTCGCCTAGTCTCTCCTCAGAATGCATCATCCAGTACTGGTGGCGGTCAGCACTAGAATTTGTTTTGTGCTTTACCATCCCATCAGGAGCAGAAGAGTTCACCAGATGTTGTTACTGGTATGCGTCGTGTTATTCATCTTGATGTTTATGCGTTGTTAGACCCCAGGTCAAATCTCTCTTACGTGACCTCACTAGTTGCAGTAAATTTTGAAGTAGGCTCTAAAAAGCTTCCTAATCCCTTCTTAGTTTCTACCCCAGGGGGTGAGTCAATTGTTGCCAAACAAATCTATAGAAAATATCCTGTCACTATCCTTCATAAGATCATGTTAGCAGACTTAATAGAGTTAGATATGGTTTACTTTGACCTTATTCTGGGCATGGATTGGCTCAATTCCTGTTATGCATCTATAGATAGTCGCACTCGAATAGTGAAGTTTTAGTTTCCAAATGAGCTAGTCTTTGAGTGGGAAGGTAAGTCAGTGTCTTCCAAGAGTCATTTTATATCCTATATTAAAGCCCGAAAGTTGATCTCAAAAGGGTGCATCTATCATCTAGTTTGAGTCAAATACACTAAGTTTGAGACTCCAATAGTTCAGTCAGTCCGTGTAGTTAATGAGTTTCCAAAGGTTTTTCCCGAAGACTTGTCAGGGGTACCTCCCGATAGGGAAATAGAATTCGGTATTAACGTTCTTCCACATACTCAGCCCATCTCTATTCCTCCCTATCGTATGGCTCCAACCAAGCTTAAGGAGTTAAAATAGCAACTTAAAGACCTCTTATATAAAGGTTTCATAAGGCCCAATGTCTCTCCATGGGGCACCCCCGTCCTATTCATGCAAAAGAAAGATGGTTCTTTGCAATGTGCATTGACTATCGTCAGTTGAATGAAGTCACAATAAAAAAAAGTATCCACTTCCTAGGATTGATGACTTCTTCGACCAACTTCTAGATGCAAGTTACTTCTCTAAGATAGACCTTAGATCCATCTATCATCATCTTAGAGTAAGAGAATATGATATTCCAAAGACAGCTTTCAGAACCAGTTATGGTCTTTTGAGTTTCTAGTCATGTCCTTCGGGTTGTCAAATGCCCTAGCAGCCTTCATGGACTTGATGAACAAAGTGTTTAAACAGTATTTGGACATATTTGTCATAGTCCTTATCGATGATATTCTTGTCTATTCTCGTAGTGAGGATGATCATGCAGACCATCTTAGAATTATGTTGCAAACTCTTAGGGATCATTGGTCGTTCACTAAATTCAGCAAATGTGAATTTTGGCTAAGATCAATAGCTTTTCTCGATCATATTATTTCCAGTGATGGCATTAGAGTTGATCCCCTAAAGATAAAAGCAGTAAAAAATTGGCCTAGACCTATCTCTCCATCAGACATCAAAAGTTTCTTAGGTTTAGCTGGCTATTATAGATGTTTTGTTGAGGGTTTTTCTTATATTGCATCTCCTATGTCTAGATTAACTTAGAAGAAATTTAAGTTTCAGTGGTCAGATTTTTGTGAGAAGAGTTTTTAGGAGTTGAAGACTCGACTCACTTCAGCTTCAGTTTTAGCACTACCCGATAGTACAGATGGATTCATTGTCTATTGTGATGCTTCTAGAATCAGTTTGGGTTGTGTTTTGATGGAGAGAGGTAAGGTTATAGACTATGCCTCTAGACAGATTAACCCTCACAAAAAGAAATACCCTACCTATGACCTTGAGTTAGTTGTTGTTGCACTTGCATTGAAAATTTTGAGGCACTATCTTTATGGGGTACATGCTGATGTATTCATAGACCATAAAATCTTGAAATTTGTGTTTACTCAGAGGGAGTTAAATCTTCGTCAGAGAAGGCGTTAGAATTGTTGAAGAATTATGACATGAGTATGTTGTATCATTCAAGGAAGGCTAATATGGTGGCAGACGCCCTTAATAGACTGTCTATGGGCAGTGTTTCTCATGTGGAGAATGATAAGAGAGTACTAGTTTGAGAAGTTCACCGGTTAGCTAGATTGGGTGTGAGGTTAGTTGACTCAGCTGAGGGGAATATTTGGGTCCAGAGTAGATCAAAATCTTCTTTAGTTTCAGAAGTGAAAGAGGAGCAGGATAAGGACTCTAGTTTGGTCAAACTAAAGGGATCAATTAAAGACCAAAAGCTAGAGGTTTTATCCCAAGGGGGAGATGGTGTATTGAATACTAGAGTAGATTATGTGTGCCATGTGTTGATGATTTGAGGAAGCAGATTATTAAAAAAGAGCATGGTACGCATTACTTCATTCACCCAGGAGCCATCAAGATGTACCGCGATTTACGGGTAGTCTATTGGTGTAGTGGTATGAAGAAAGATATCACAGAATTTGTAAAGACAAGAGTGCAACTTGTCAACAGGTTAAGGTAGAGCACTAAATACCTGGTGGCACATTGTAGGAGTTTGGTATTCCCACTTGGAAGTGGGAAGAGGTGAACATAGACTTTGTGACACAATTACCCCATTCGCGTCAACAACATGATTCAATTTGGGTTATTGTAGACAGATTGACCAAATAAGCCCACTTCTTGCTAGTTCACACGTCCTACACAACTGAAGATTATGCTAACCTATATATCAAAGAGTTGGTAAGGTTGCATGGAGTTCCTTTATCCATCATTTCAGATAGGGGTACTCAGTTTACCTCTCAGTTTTGGAAAGCCTTTTAGAAGGGTCTTGGTACTCAAGTTCATCTCAGCTCAGCTTTTCATCTACAGAAAGATGGTCAGGCAGAGAGGACCATTCAGACCCTAGAGGATATATTGATATCATGTGTTTTTGACTTTAAAGGAAGTTGGGATGACCACTTATCGTTGATCGAGTTTGAGGCTCTTTATGGGTGGAGATATAGATCACCAGCCGGTTGGTTCAAAGTAGGTGAGGCTGCTTTGATTGGGCTAGATATGGTGTTTGAAGATATGGAGGAAGTTCAGTTGATCCGAGACAGATTAAAGGCAGCTCAGAGTCGTTAAAAATATTATACAGACGTAAGAAGGAGAGATCTTGAATTTGAAGTAGATGATATTGTTTATTTGAAGGATTCACGCATGAAGGGAGTGAAGAGATTTGGTAAAAATGGGAAGCTTAGTCCTCGATATATAGGTCTCTACAGGATTTTGAGTCCTGTGGGGAAGGTAGCGTATGATCTTGAGCTACCTCAGACTTGTCATCAGTTAATCCAGTGTTCTATGTATCCTTATTGAAGAAGTGCATGGACGAATCAGATGTTGTATTCCCTCTAGAAATCACGGATATTCAAAATATCCTTTCATACGAAGACTTCCAGTAGATATTCTTGATCATCAGATCCGTAGATAAAGAAACAAAAAAGTTCCCTTGGTCAATGTTCTATGCTGAAATCAGTCTATTGAGGGTGCTACTTGGGAAGCAAAAGCAGACATGCGAACCAAGTATCCTCACCTTTTCTCCATAAACTTAGATTCAACCTAAGGTAACTATCTTCCTTAATTATGTTCTTTTCCAGTCTCGGTTTCAGCCATATGATTATCTTCATGTCAATTCATACGTTCGCAGATTAGTTCAGTCGCTTAATATAATTTAGATTTAGTCATGCAGTTTTGTTTCAGTTGTGCATTCTAGCATATAGTATCAGTTCCTCAATATCCTTAGTTTTACTAGTCTCATTCGAGGATGAATGTTCCCAAGGGGGAGATATTGTAATATCCCATACTTTTCTTAGTTCCGTTTAGCTCCTAGTGTGTCAAGGGTTAGCTTTAAAAATGAATAACTCTTGATATGTGTAGTATTTTCAAGCTATATCCCCCACCAAATTGTAGATAATTGAATCAGCTTTCCAACGATACTAATTTTGCCTAAATTCGATGACCGGTTGAGAAGTTATGGCACTTTTAGTGAGAAGCAGTAGGCCAATGCGATAGAACCGCATCACAGTGGAGGGCAAATTCGTAATCGTCCTCTTTCCAGTGAAGTACTGCGATTACACCGCATCGTGGTGATGCCCCAAATCCCACTCATTCTTTTCTAGTAGCTCACCGCGATTGGCTAGTGTCACGCTAGGCATCGCGATGGAGCATAGCCCCCCATCGCGGTGGAGTGTAAAATGGCACTCGTCCTTTTCTAGTGATGCAACATGATTACGTCATGTCGCGCCATAGTGCAAAATAACACTCGTTTCTTTTCCAGTGAGCCATCTCGATTGCGCCACATCGCTCTGAGGCTCAAAATCGAGATTTCCAGTTTTGAACTTATTTTTCAAAGGTCAATTTAATCTCTTCCTAGGCCCCCAAATCGTGTAAAACCCTAGATTAAACCTATTCTAAGCATTATACTCTCTTTATTCACAAAATTTCTCTTCAAGAAATCCTAGAGATTCAAATTTTAAACCTCAAGAAATCCAAATTCCACCATTTTTTTCCAAGATAACTCAAAATTCAAGGTTCTCAATTCAAGATCTTCAAGAAACAATCTTCAAGAGCACAAATAGGAACTCAAAGTTCAAGCTTCCTCATCTATTCATCAATTAAGGTATTTGGAATTATGAACAAGGATAATCCTTTCATCCTTGTGCCCAAAATTAGTTTTAAAGTTGAATTTTTCATGAAATCATATGAATTTCAGTTTAGGGTTTATACCATTCATCACTATTTGAAGATTATGATATTTCAAGTGATTCTACTTTCGTATTTTTATGCATGTGACATTAATTTACAGATTTAGAATTGAATTATCAAGACTTTCATTATTAAGCATGAATTTTATGATGATTTGACATTAATATGATGCATGGGTTATGAAGACCTAGTTTGAATATTGATATTTCAACAATGACTATGCTTTAAGCATCCTATGACTAGTTTATATTCAGATTTTGATCAAGATTTGATCTTTTGATCTCGGCTAAGATACAGAATCCACTCTACAATTTTAATTACAGTTTACAGTAAACAGATACACAAGTGGTTTTCATTATAAACCCTTACATTAGTTTTAAAGTGAATTTCCTATAGAATTAGCATACAAATTAAAGGGAGTAGTATTTAGCACCGAGTTGGGTATGTTTACATGCCCCAGAACTACGATCCAATATAGGTTCATGTATCAGATTATTCCCATTTCTATATGGATGACAGTTACAGATTGTGATCACTTAGCTTAGGTTATACTCCTTGGCAAGAGTATGAAATCTCTCCCTAATGTGAGGTTTTACCCTAAGGGAACTAGACATTGGACACTATGATAGCTCACATAGTGTATGTCGGTTAGAAGAACCTCCCTACAGAAAAGAGCAATCCTAACAGATAATCTTTTAGAAACTAAGTGTAAAGGCTCACAACTTTATTCAGTTATTGCTTTACATAATACATTAGCTATGAGATTTCAGTTTTTAGTTTACAGATAGAAAATTGAGTCCTTTCTACATTTAGACCGCATGACTTAAAGATAGAACACAAGTACACCTTTTAGAACTAAGTATTATGACTCATAAGATTTATACAGTATGCTTTACAACTGATGATTATGATTCTCAGTTTTCAGTTATTCAAGCTAATGTGAGTCACCTACACTTAGCATGCATTCCTTTACAATTGTTTTACTAACACATTTCACCCCCACATGTTTAGTACAATCCAGAAGTACTGATCCACATATATGTCTATGTGCTACATTGTTTAATAATGTAGGTTTAGGTGCTCAATCTCAGTAGCGTGAGTGATTTCGAGCATCTCATCTACTTCCCAATAGTTGGTGAGTCCTTATAGTTTAGGGACCCAGTTATTCAGTTTTTTAGCTTATTAGAGTTGTTGATTCAGTATTTTCAGTCAGTTTGGGTCAGCTGGGGATTTGTTCCAGTGGCTCTCTAGTTGTTAGTAGTAGAGGCTTGTCAGACTGCTAGACATAATTCAGATTTCTAGTACTAATTTTCCAGACCTTGAGTCTAATATTTTCAGATATTATGTTTAGATAATTTTAGATTAGATCAGACAGACTTCCGCATTGATTTTATGTTTATATTTCTCCATTATGAGCTTTAGATTCAGTAGAAGGCTTACAGGGTTTTCTTGAGGCTACTTGTAGTCTTGAGCACCGTGTGACATCTTGGGACCATTTTTAGGGCGTTACAGATTCCATAGGAGTAGGGGATTCCCAAGTACCCTTCGCTCTCCATGATACATATGTACAGTATACGTGGAGGATTCCCGTGTATCTGATAATATCATAAATGGCCACCATGACTAACCCCTTATGTCGGTAAACATGAGTTTCCAATGTTCGTTCATTGAACTCCTACCTTCATGGTTAGCTATTACGCCCTACCATTATTGCCAATTAAAACCATTTCCAACCAACAATCCATTTTCCATTTATTATTAACCAAGACTATTAATAGTGGTTTCATCATACCAACTATAACTTGCAAATATTGACCTTAGCCAAACCTTAAGAGGTTAAGGGATTCCTATGTACCTATCTACCAAGTCAACTTGGGGGAGTCCCATGTACCCCACAAGTGTTCCATTATTAAGTTTACTTGGGGTAGTCCCGTGTACCCCACAAGGAGTTCAATTAACCATAACCATAACCACCAAGCTATTTCATTTAACCATTCCAAACCATTTAAACTATTTATACCATTTAGGGTTCCATTACCAAACCACACCATGCAATAGTTCTACTAAAAAGTCCAACAATATAGTAAAAGAATTATCATAGGCATTTTATCAAATATATTGGGGGCATAGTGTTTCCAAAACCAAAACCAAATATCAATTAACCATTCCCATGTAACCAAGTATCCAAACCACCAATAAAACATGTAATACATAATTAAAGCATGGTAAAACAATAACCAAGCCATTATAACCAAAACTCCCAATATATATTTGAAAACCCAAAACCATATAACAATTATGACATGAAAACAATTTACAAAATATGCCTTTAGTTGGAACTAACAATGAGGGAAGGAGTACATGCCTTAAATTGAGTAGATTATGGAGATAAATCACCAACATAAGTCCCAAATTGATCACCTTAGTGAAACCCTAGCCTTTCTTTACCCAAAAACCTTAGAGAGGATTACAGTGAGTTTTCTAAGTGTTAATGAATAGAATAATAGGACAAATAACCTCCCAATTATGTTAAAAGTCGTGGGGATAGGTTAAGTGGGAAAATGTACAGATTTCCCTCACTTAAACTGCATGAAATTCCTGTTCGGGGGTACGACTAACCATACCAGTCATATCCTCCAATATGAGTGGTACCTACTACTCGTACCCTAAGCCTCCCCCTTAGACCCAACACTGTCCAAGGTACGACTTGCCCAAACCAAGTCGTACCCAAAGCATACGACTCATACCTTTGACCCGTACCCCTGGAAGAATAGAATCAAAGAGGATTGAACACTGTCCACCATACGAGTCCATGGTACAATTCGTACCCTTTCTTATGGCTTATAGTGAGTGACTCGTACTTAGATCCAAGTTAAGTAACCAAGTCTAAGATAAAGTGAAGAAAAAATCATAAACTAAACAACCCGTATCCACCAATACGACTCGTATCCACCAAGTTGTATCCATTCCAGAAACTAATCCAAACCATCGACCAACACTGGTCAGCATACGACCCCGAATGATGGACAAGGTAGGGTAAACACAAGCGCGATTCATTTACATTATCAAATATCAATCCAACCTTTAACCAAGTTAGAAAATAAAGATGCAAAGATATTAATCTTTCCTTTAACAAAGTTTGCAAACAAAAGTATGTTGAAGAACACATACCTTTCGCACGAATCCCAGGAGAAGAAAACAAATGTGGATACTTGGACTTAATGTCCGCTTTCGCTTCCTATGTAACCTTTTCCACCTTGTGGTTTTGCTATGGAACCTTAACCAAGGCCATATCCGTGGTCTGTAATCGATGAACCTGCTTATTTAAGATATCAATCAGGACCTTTTTATAAGACAAAGAATCCAAGATACCCAATCTCTCTAAAGGAACAACCGAAGAAGGATCACCAATGCATTTTTCAACATAGATACGTGAAATACCGGATGAATGAAGCTCTAAGTAGAAGGCAACTCCAATTCATAAGACACATTACCAACCCTCTGCAAAATTGCATAAGGACCAACAAATCGGAGACTGAGCTTCCCCTTAAGGAGATACCTTTAGGAAAACCTTATCCCCAACCTCAAACTTTAAGTCTTTATGCCTTACATCCGTATAGGACTTTTGGCGACTTTGGGAAGCCTTAAGCCTATCCCGAATCACCTTTACCTTTTCCACAGCCTGATAAACCAAATCTGGACCGAATATATCAGCCTTACCAAGCTCAAACCACCCAATAGGAGATCTACACCTCCTACCATACAATGCCTCAAAAGCGGCCATACCAATACTAGAATGATACCTATTATTGTAATCAAACTCTACCAAAGGTGATGCTTAACCCAACTGCCACCATAATCAATCATACACGTACGAAACATGTCCTCCAATGCCTAAGTAGTATTTTCTGCCTGCCTATCCATCTAAGGTTGAAAAGTAGGACTCAGACTAACCTTAGTCCCCAATCCCTTCTGAAAAGACCGCCAGAAGTGAGATGAAAAATGTGTACCTCGATAAAAAATAATTGAAATAAGTACCCTGTGCAGCTTTACAATCTCATGAAGATACAACCTCGCATTTTCCTTGGTCGAAAAATAAGTCTGCACCAGTAATAGGTGAGCCGACTTGGTCATCCTATCCACTATGACCCAAATCGAATCAAATTAATTCCAAGATCGATAAAGACCAGTAAAAAAATCCATATTGATCCCTTCTATTTCCATTTGGGTAAATCAATTTCTTGATATAACCTACCAGGCCTCATGTACTCAACTTTAACTTGTTGACACATGATGCATTTGGCCATAAAATCAGCCATATCCCTATTTATACCACTTCGCCAATATATATCCTTGAGATCATGATACATTTTTGTCAAACCGAGATGAACAACATAGCATAATTTATGCGCCTAATGTAAGACCCTCTATTGTAAACCATCGAAATGAGGAACACATAACCTCTCTTGGTACCGTAAAGTACCATCACCACTGATCTCAAAGCACCTTTTTCACACCAACATCACTCTTGATTTTCATTAAGACAGGATCCAACACTTGCTTCTCCTTAATGTCTGAACCAAGAGACGATCGGACCACTTTCTGTAACATCATACTACCATCATTAGGGTCCAAGAGATGAACTCCAAGATTAGCCAAGCTGTGAATATCCTTCACTAATTTGCGCTTCTCCTGATACAATTGAGCTAAACTCGCTATGGACAACCTGCTAAGAGCATCAATAACCCCATTATCTTTACTTGGGTTGAAGTGAAGACTCATATCATAGTCCTTGAGAAGCTTCAACCATCTCCTTTGCCTAAGATTTAGCTCTTTTTGAGTGAGCACATACTGTAGACTCTTATGATTAGAAAAGATTTCCACGTGCACTCCATACAAATAATGTTGTCAGATTTTCAAAGCAAAAACCACCGCTAAAAGCTCTAAATCATGAGTAGGATAATTCTTCTCATGCACCTTCAACTACCTGGTAGCATAGGCTATAACCTTCCCATGCTGCATAAAAACACAACCAAGTCCCACCTGGATACATCATAATAAACCACAAACCCCTTATTACCTTCAAGCAATGCCAAAACCAGAGTTAAAATTATCTTATCCTTAAGCTTCTCGAAACTCCCTTCACACGGATCCGACTAAGAAAACTCACCTTCTTCTGAGTCAACTTAGTCAATGGGGCAACTATCATTGATAAATATTTCATGAACCCTCTATAATACCTAGCCAAACCTACAAAGCTTTAAATGTCGATTAGAGTCATGTTCTAGGACACCTTTTAACCACAACCATCTTTTGCGGATCCACCATGATCCCCTCATTAGAAATAATATGGCCCAAGAAAGTTACAGTTTTCAACCAAAACTTACACTTGGAGAACTTGGCATACAACTATTGTTCTTTCAAGGTCCACAACACCACACGGAGGCGATTAGCATGATTTACCTCACATTTAGAATGCACCAACATGTCATCAATAAACACAATGATAAAAAGATCCAAAAACTAACTGAAAACCTTATTCATCAAGTTCATAAATGTCGTTGGGGCATTAGTTAAACCAAATGACATAACCAGGAACGCAAAGTGCCCATATTAAGTATGAAAAGCCATCTTAGGAATATCCTCCTCCCTAATCTTAAGCTGATGATACCCAGACCAAAGATCTATTTTAGAAAAGAACTTGACACCTTGCAACTGATCAAACAAATTATCTATCCTTGGAAGAGGATACTTGTTCTTAAACGTTATCTTATTTAATTATCAATAGTCAATGCACATCTGAAGGAAACCATCCTTCTTGAGCATAAATAATATTGTTGCACCCCACAAGGATACACTAGGACGAATAAACCCCTTATCTAAGAGATTCTTAAGTTGCTCCTTGAGTTCCCTCAACTCAGCTAGAGCCATTCTATAAGGAGGAATAGATATTACACGAGTGTCCAAAACTAAATCAATACCAAACTCAATCTCCCTATCGGATGGAACGCCAGAAAGATCATTCGAAAAGACCTCAGGGAACTTATTCACCACCAAAACTGAATGAAAAAAATGGACCTTTCGAGTTAGAATCTTTAACTCGGACCAAATAATAGAGACACCCTTTGGAGATTAATCTCTGAGCTCTAAGATAAGAAATAAACCTCCCCTAGCAACTAGAGAACTACCCTCCCACTCAATAACTGGTTCACTAGGGAACCTAAAGAAAACCTTATGGGTCTAACAATCTAAGGATGTGTAATAAGAGTGTAACCAATCCATCCCCAAAATAACATCGAAATCCACCATATCCAGTTTAAGCAAATCCACCAAAGTCTGCCTACTACTAACAGATACCACACACCCCCTATAGACTCTCTTAACAACCACAAAGTCTCCTACTGAGGTAGAAATAGAAAAGGGATCTAAAATAACCTTAGGATAAAAATCAAAATACACAACCACATAAGAAAGAGTGGAACAAGGATCAAGCAAGAAATACACACCACGAGAAAAGATATGTAACGTACTAATCACAACATCAAGTGATACCTCAGACTTCTGTCAAGATGCAAGGGCATATAAACTATTCCTACCTGCGCCGGCGCCAGAAGCAGGAGCAGACACTGAAGCAGCAGAAATGGGTGCTGGAGAAAAAGATGAATCAATTGAAGCTTTGACCAATCTTGAAGCACCCTTACCAACCAGACAGATGCTAAGCGTATGGCCTAGCTTACCATATTTAAAATACTTGTCCCTCTCTTTATCACAAAATCCCCAATGAAGATGACCACAAAACTGACAAGAAGGGCATGAAGAAGCTTGTTGTTCCCCACTTTCCTAAGATTGGACACCCTATGCCTGGAAATTATCACCACCCTACTTACGCCTATCACCCAAAGGTTTTGGGTAAGGAGCACTAGATGTAGAGAAGGAACCAGAATTCTCTACTTCTTTTTTGCCATTTACCACTATCCTGACTACTTTAATGTTGCCCGCCACCTTGTTCAGAAGACTTAAACTTCTTACCTTGTCTTTCGCCAAATTCAGCCTGTTTCTTCTTCTTTTCCTCTACCTGTTACATATGAACCACCAACTAGACCTATTCATATCCTTGATCAGCAATGCAATCTTGCTTTTAAGGATCAAATCCTGAGACCGTCCAGAAGAAAACTATTTTATTTACGCCATCAGATCGAACACCAATTCCAGAGCATACCTTGATAGCTGATGAAATTTCAAGGTATATTCCTTGACTGATATTTGCCCTTGTCACAAATTGACAAATTCCTCTGCCTTTTCTTTCCTCAACTCTTGAGGAAAGAAGTGATCCAAAAAAACATCTAAGAAAGTCTCCTATAAGGACAACTCCTCAAAAGTATCCTATAAGGACAACTTCTCAACATCACCTTTATCCCTATTCCACTCCTTATACCACTAGTATGCAATATCTTTGAGCTGATAAGCTGCAAAATTCACCCCTTCCATATTCGTGGAGTACATCTCCTTGAATATTTTCCATTTCATCCAAGAAATCCTATGGATCCTCCTCCATCTTCACACTAGTAAAAGTAAGAGGACTAATCTTCATAAACTAGCCAACCCCTATGGCCTCAGCAGATGAAACACCAAATGCATCCCACTTAGACTGAGCATCATCCAACTAAGCAATAGTATAAATCAATTGACGAAATTCCATATTTGTCACCTCACCCTGAAAAGGACTAGTAGCGATGGGTGAAACTCTAGAAATATCAGGGACTGGACCCCTAGATCGAGTATGGATCCTCTGTGTCCCTTCCATATTGTCCCTAGATGGGACAGAAAAGTTTCCTTGTGTTCCAGATCATCGAGGCATGATCTGAAAAGCTAAAAAATTAGGATTAGATAAGATTCCCGGACATAGACTCCAACCTTGAGAATAGAATACCAAGAAAGTAAAACATTCCTAAATGCTATGTAGCCTCTCTTTTTTGAGTATGGCACGCTACACACCCTTAAAAGAGACTCTACTATACACGGCTTTGTAGACTCCCAATTGACCATGAACCTAAAGTTCTAATACCAAATTGACACGACCCAACTAGGAGCTCTATTATAATGGGCATCTCAAGTCCAACCAGGATCGGAGACCACCCATAAAACCCAATCCAACCATCCAACATATACCCAGAGTCAGATAAATTTTAAACATATAACAAGATAGCATGTAATACACTAATATAGACTCTGGAATAGGTCTATGACCGAGACTGACCCCCAACCATCCTAGATCCAATTGATAACCATAACCAAAACCAAAATAATTACCAAGTTCTTGTCCATAACATAATATAAAAGGATGGAAAAGAGAGAAATTTAGTCCAATGAGATCAACCCTAATACCAATGCCAATACTAAGACTGACTCCAATATTGATTCCACCAATACCAACCATAGTAGTTCCATAAAAGCCTCTAACCAAGAGAAAACCAATATCCGGTTGGGATATGCCCCCAACCATAGCTAAAACCAATATCCATAAATAAACCAACGTGTTTAAGAACATCTATGAACATAAAATAGAGCCTTGCAGAAAGGTGAAAGCTCACCACTTCAATAAAAAAGATGATCCTAAAATTTGATCAATATGTAGGAGTAGAATGGTCGGTTCCTGCATCACTTAGGGATATAGCTTCCCAAAGATAGGTTAGCGGGTGAACGCTAGTATGAACTTGGGATAAGGAAAAAATAATCCCATCTAGTAAAACCAAGTAAACCAACCATATGTTGCATGCATGTAAAACTATCCTAAAACCACCCACGGGTTGTATGGGACTAGTGTAAGCCCATGAACGGACCCCGATGTGTGTAGCTGCGCAAACTGGAGATACCATAAAAGTAGAGGATTCACAAGTACCCTTCGCTCTCCATGATACATATGTGCAATGAACTTGGAGGATTCCCGTGTACATTATAGTATCATATATGGTCGCCATGACCAACTCCTCATATAGGCAAATATGAGTTTCTAGTGCTCGTTCATTGAACTCTCACCATCATGATTAGCTATCATAACCCACCATTATTGCTCAATTAAAACTATTTCCAACCAACCAATCCATTATTCCATTTATTATTAACCGAGTCTATTAATAGTGGTATCATTATACCGACAATAACTTATAAGTATTGTCCTTAGACAAACTGACTGTAAGAGGTTAAGGGATTCCCGTGTACCCATTTACCAAGTTAACTTGGGGGATTCCTATGTACCCCACAAGTGTTCCATTAATAGTTTGCTTGGGGGAGTCCCATGTACCCCACAAGTTGTTTATTACCATATTTACTTGGGGGTTCCATCATATCCCACAAAGAGTTCAATTAACTATAACTCTGACAACCAAACCATTCTATTTAACCAGTCCAAATCATTTAAACCATTTATACCATTTAGGGTTCCATTACAAAACTACACCATGCAATAGTTCCATTAATAAGTCCGATATATTAAAAGTATTCTCATAGGAATTTTATCAAACATATTGGGGACATAGTGTTTGCAAAACCAAAAACAAATACTAATTAACCATTACCATGTAACCAAGTATCCAAACCACCATTAAAATATATAAACAGATAATTAAAACATGGGAAACCCATAACCAAGCCATTATAACCAAAAACCCTAATATATAATTGAAAACCCAAAACTATATAACAATCATGCCATGAAAACAATTTACAAAATATGCCTTTAGTTGGAACTAACAATGAGGGAAAAGTACATGCCTTATATTGAGTAGATGATGGGGAGAAATCACCAATACAAGCCCTAAATTGATAACCTTAGTGAAACCCTAGACTTCCCTTCCCCAAAAGCCTTAGAGAGGATTATAGAGTGTTTTCTAAGTGTTAATGAATAAAATATAGGAAAAATAACCTCCCTAGTATGTTAAAAGTCGTGGGGACTTAATATTTTAAGGGAAGAAATATCCAGATTGCTCTCACTTAAATGACATAAAATTCCTGTCAAGAGGTACAACTAACCATACCAGTCGTACCCTTCAATATGAGTGGCACCCACCACTTGTACCCTAGGCCTCCCCCGACCCAATACTGTCCAAGGTACGACTTACCTAAACCAAGTCATACCTAAATCATATGACATGTACCTTTGACCCGTACCCCTGGAAGAATAAAATCAAAGAGAATTGAACATTATCCACCATACGAGTCCATGGTACGACTCGTACCCTAGCTTACAGCTCATGGTGAGCCACTCGTACTCAATTTTAAGTTAAGTTACCAAGTCTAATATTAAGTGAAGGAAAAACTCCAAACCAAATTACCCGTATCCACCAATACCACTCGTATCCACCAAGTCATATCTATTCAAAAAACAATCAAACACATCGACCAACACTGGTCAGCATGCGACCAACCCATACGAACCATACCCAAACATACGAATGGTATCCCTTAGCCGTATCCTGTTCAGAAATAAAAAATCTAGAAATTTTCTAAGGGTCAAAAACCCAGGGTGTTATAACAATGCTTTGGTTCACAAGTTTCTTGAGAAGAAAGGTAATAGGAGAGCTCTTATTGTCGATAGGGGTGGCAGTTTTAGATGTACAATTTTGGGTGGCAAATCTGTGATACAAGTTTAAAATAATGGATGAGCTAGGATTTTAGTAAATTATTGTGTAAGGGATATGGATATCGATGACATTCTGATTTCAAAATTTGAGCTATCTATTTAGCAGTATTCCATGTATAAGAATGTAGTACGTACAATAGAATTTTGTGGTCCATCCATTTTTCAAATCCCGTACATATGGAGGAATTTTAGAGCATCAGGCTGTCCTTATAATGATTGTTGATAAGTAGGTCATAAGAAATCATGAAAGATTTCTATATGGTAAAAATCTTATAAATTTGTAAGGGTTGTTGTGACTGATGATTAAAACAAATTTGACTTGTGTTAAAAAAATCTCAATGAAGGAAAGAAGAGATGAATGTTATTATTGGCTCCGAG
This sequence comes from Capsicum annuum, assembly GCF_002878395.1. NCBI lineage: Eukaryota > Viridiplantae > Streptophyta > Magnoliopsida > Solanales > Solanaceae > Capsicum > Capsicum annuum. Next base: position 79,372,062 of record NC_061112.1, read on the forward strand.
GCCCTAAATTCCACATAACTATGCGCCCTTTGAGCTAAATAGTTTTTATGCGATTGTGAAGGTAGGGGTCATCCTCCTATCCTGAGTTCATGTTTATTTCCTTGTATATTTCTTTTAGAAAGACACTATATCTTTATTCTTAGGGATCTTTAGCGGTGGTGAACCATTAGCCACTCAATTAAAATAGACAGACCATTTAAGATAATGCCAACTACTATATCTTAATAATGCAGTTCTCCTTGTGTATATATTTTTATTGATTGATATGAGATACACGTGCATCGTACATACCCTAAACTAGCTTTAATAAAAGTCAGTTGACAGTAATACATTTTTGACATTGTATATAATATATCCAAAAGTTGATATAGTAAAATTGTTATTCTATTTTTTTAAGAAGTTTGTCAAGTTGATAATCCTCGTTAGCCTTTTTTGGTATTCCTCTTAATTTGGAAAGACAGATAAAAGTTAAGGTAAATTTTAATTCCCTTGTACTTTTTCTTTTGAAAATTACTCCGTAGTATACATACTCGTGTGATGTATGGACTACTATAAAAAAATTATGAGTGCAAATAGATTAAAAAATTATACTAACATAATAACACGAAAGTGTTGAACCACCAAAAATTGTATTCATCTTAAATTAATCTTGGTTATGTCCATAATTCAACTTTCTAATTTGCCCAATGCCACCATCATTGGGAGGTTTCCTAATATACACACTTTGAAATAGATTGTGTTTTCAATATTTGAAACTTCAGATGACTTAGTTTTTAGTGCTTACATTACTTTATTTCACTGAAGAGGTATTTATGTAAGGGTAAAGAAGTAAAAACTTCAGGCTATCTCAAATTTTGTTTAATTCAAATTCAAATTTAAATATTATAATAATTTGTTGTGGTCTTGTTCTTCTATCGTTTGTTGTTTTTATTACTATCTATAGTCTCTTATGTTTTTATTGTGACCTTTTTAGCTTATTTTTATCTTGAACTGGAAGTATATCAAAAACAACCTCTACCCATCTGTAAGATAGAGGTAGGATTTGTGTACACTTCACTCTCCTCAAATCCTACTATATATGATTACAATGGATATATATGTTGAAGTTTTCTCTTTAAAAAAATATCTATTTGAAAATATATGATTATAGATATCCTTATCTTCTAAGTCTATATATTTTGAGTTTGAAAAATACATTTCAAATCAGTGAGATCAATTCAATGTTTTTTATACTAAAAACTAACGAAAGAAAAGTAAACTCAATACTAAAAACTAACGAAAGAAAAGTAAGCACAAAATTAGTTAACATCTGTGGCTCTTACTTTTAAGCAAAAAATAAGTTAACATCTGTTGCTCTTACTCTTTACCTTTACCCACAAGTTTTTTTCTCTTTTTATTTTTCTTTATGTTCTTTTATTTCTTTCCTTTATTGGTTGCATAAAGCATAGAGAGCAAGAAAATAAACAGAAAATACACTATCAAATCTTCTTCTTCCATAGAGCAGTAACCAAAATACAACACATTTCTTATACAACTTCTTTTAATAAAATATAGCTACACACCAGTTTAATAGATGAAGTGTCAAATAGGAAAGTTGGCTACACGCGTCACAAATATTTCAACAATAAGAGCACCCACAAGAAAATAACATGAATAAATATTTAGTTATATACATAACCTTAACGATAGACAATCTTCTCGCTAAAGAATCAGTAGTGAAACTGAATTCTTATTAACATAATTGATATGTAAAAATAATAGGAATGTCTTTATCAGAGATATATAACCCAACGTCTATGAAAATTGATAAATTTGTCATAAATTATAAGAATGAAAACTACTCATGTCCTGGATAATAGAAAAGCTTTCAATTCCATTAAGCATCCCCCCATCATGATTTCTTCGTGCAACATAGCCACCTGGGTTATCAGTTTGCTGGTTAATTGGTATCTATTATGTCACACTCCAAAATAGAGATGAACAAATATCATATGCACTTATTGTCAAGACTCGAATCAAGTCCTAGTCATGATGGGTATCTCAATCCCACCGTGGGCCGAATACCAGCCTCTTAGCCTGACCTCCAGAGTACAATTAAAGTAAACAGTGAAAGAAAATAAAAATATATATTGAAGATAAATAAGCCTAATCAAGTTCTAAGAGTCAAACACAATGACCAAAGTATTCCAACGCTGTCCACGAAAGCCTCTAAACTAGAAATACCAAACTAGGATGGGACATGCCCCTAACCATAACAAAAGAGAATTCACAATTTCCAAATTATGAAAAGAAACCTAATAAAATGGCAGGGCTTTTTGAAAGATGGAGGTTTACCACTTCACAGCAACTCAACCAACATACCATATCACTTAATACTGCACAGGAGTAACAAAAAAGCCCTCGAACCTTACATCATGAAGAGATACAGCGTCCAAGGATGGCCTGTGGGGCGAGCACTGGCATATAACTCAATAAAAAGGAATAAAATAATGCCATTGTTGAAAACCAGTCAAAACCACATGTACAATATTTATATTTACATAAATAGGATGCTGGGATAAGAACAAGGATCGTTAACATGAGGGTTTAAAATATTAATCTAAACTGTGTTGCTCGCTCCATCTTAAAAGAACCCATCGGCTATATGGGTTTGATTCCCCCTGCCGAAAGGGCCTTAGTGCGTGTTAGTTGTACGTACCAAAGAAACTAAGTAAAGGCTAAAGACACCCAAGGCGATAGCCATCCAAAAAATAAAGTGTACACCAAGAACACGATCACATAGATCCCACGTCGACAAATGTGGTTTCCAGTGTCGGGTCCGCCGAGACTACACCTTCACGGTGAGCTACACAATTCCCTTTAAGCCTAAATTAAAGTAATTTATACATTAATCCAACCACTAACCAAGGAGTCTTTACTAAGGTATTTTCCAAGATAGTATCGTCATACTAATATGTTTTCAAGCTAATTCAATTATGTCAAATCAATCCATATAACTATTTAACTCTCAATTTCCATTTAAAATACAAACCATTGCCACAAAGGTCATTTCAAAATCATGTTCATTATTTATTTATCCTTTAATGCAAGCCAATATTTCAAAAGTGAGTTAAACTATATGAATAGTCATATTTAAAACCAAGTTCAAAAAGTGGGTTAAGGTTAATGTCAATACCTAGCCAAAAATCCTTCAATTTGGGAAAACCCATGTTCCCTATTCTAATCCTCATATAATGCACCCGTTCAGTGTTAAAATCATAAATTAAAGCATGATCAATGCATTTAAATCATGGGAAAACAATCCAAGTAATAACCATCAAAAGCCCTCAACCCAATTATAAATCCATCAATTAAAATCACATGAATAATGATTAAATAGATACCGCAATGTAAAAATACAAGTTAAGGATGAACAACATGCCTGAAATATAGAGGAAATTGAGAGAAATTTGAAGTTTGGAATTTGAATGTTAGATTTTCGTGCAAAACCCTAGTATCTCTTGCCTTGGGAGTTAAAGAGGAAAAGATAAGTTTAATTTTGATAACTAAAGGCAAAGCGGTCCTTTGAGTGTTTTTAAGTCATGGGAAAGAGGTTGAAGGGAGGAAAAGACCAAAAAGACCTTAATTAAAACATGCAGGAAAAATAAAAACAGTTGTCACGACTTGGGTAATGACTCGTGACGTCTGACCATGAGTCATGACATGAAGTTGTTACCTGAGGTCCAAAAATGTGTCCTTTACTGTTATGACAACGGGTTCTTCATAAAAACTCGTTGTGTCTCACAATGAGTCATACCCTAGACTTGTTGTCAAGGGACCGAAGTCTGGGATTCTTTACTGTCGTGGCAACGAGTCATTATCAGACTCGCTGCCACTGGAAATTTGACATCATTTTTCCAAACTTTGCTAATTCAATTATTTATCTCTTGGAGGGTCTAAAGTTCAAGAACTTGAGGTGTTACATTACCCTTTTCTCCCTCTTTTGGATTATTCTTACTCGAATAAGAAGTTAGGGTAACTTTAGCACGATAACAAAAAAATTCAAATGAAATCCAAGAACAAATTCAAAATGCGATAAGAGGGAAACGAAACTCATACCTTAAGCACTTCCATTCTCTGTTGGAAATAAGAATGCGTATTTGGCTTTCATATCTTCTTCTAATTTCCATGTAGCTTCCTCCTTCTTTTAATTTCTCCAAAGCACTTTTACTAAGCTATATCCTTTGTTATTAATTTACGAACTTGCCTATCTAATATTTCGACTGGGACTTCCTAATAAGACAATGAATTTGTGATACCAACATCCTCAACAGGCACTATTAAAGAGGGATCACCCATAAACTTTTTCATCATAGACACATGGAAAATAGGATGAATTGAAGATAAACTCATTGGTAAATCTAACTCATAAGTGAAACTCTTAATTCTCCTTATAACCTGATATGGACTAATGTAACGGGGACAAAGCTTTCCTTTCTTTCCAAATTTCATAACTCTTTTCATAGGAGAAACCTTTTAGAAAACCCAATCACTTACCTCAAACTCCAACTCCTTCTACCTCACATCTGCATAAGACTTTTGGAGACTTCGCATAGAATTAAGTATTTTAATAATCATTTTCACCGTCTCCATGGCTTGGTGAACCAAGTCAGGTCCAAAAAACCTAGTCTCACCCACCTCAAACCATCCAATAGGATACCTATTCCTTCTTCCATAAAAAACCTCACAAGGAGCCATTTGAATGCTTAAATGATAACTGTTATTGTAAGTGAACTCAATAAAAGGCAAATGGTCAACCCACCTGCCCTTAAAATCAATCACATAGGCCCTTATCATATCTCCCAAAGTATAAATAATTCGTTCTTCTTGTCCATTTAGTTGAGGGTGAAAAGTGGTGCTAAGGTTCACCTAAGTCCCTAAACCTTTCTAAAATAAGTGCCAAAAATAAAAAGAGAATTGCATACCACGATATGAAATGATGGAGACTGGTTCTTCATGAAACTTAACTATCTCCTGAATGAATAACTTAGCATAATCCTCTCCTGAGTAGTTAGTCCTCATAGGCAAAAAGTGAGCAGACTTAATCATTCTATACACAATGACCCAAATAGAATCATACTAATTGCGAGACCGTGGAAGACCCGTAATGAAGTTTATATTGATCATCTCCCACTTCTACATAGGAAACTCTATCTTTTGAGATATGCCACCAGGACTCAAATGCTCAATTATGACTTGCTGACAAACCATACACTTAGCAACAAAACTCACCACATCCCTCTTCATATTATTCCACTAATAGATTTTCTTCAAGTCATGATACATCTTAGTCCTACCTAAATAAACTATATATTTAGACTCATGAGATTTGGTCAAAATCCTTTCCCACAACTATCAACATCAGGAACACACAATCTTCCCTGATACCTTAGAATAAAATCTCCCCTAATCTCAAATATCATAACCCTTTGTTGACCTATTTATCCTTAATCTGCATAAGTATAGGATCCAAATTTTGCTTCTCTTTTACCTCAGCACCAAAAGATGATTTAACCACTTCCTATACAATCACTCTACCATCCTTAAAGTCTAAGAGGTGAACTCCTAAGTTAGCCAGTCTGTGGATGCCCTTCATGAACCCTTTTTTAAACTCATCATCTTAAGATAAGCTCTCTATTAACAACCTGCTAGGAGCAGTAACAATAACATTAGCTTTACCTGGGTGGTAGTGAAGGATCATGTCATAATTCTTAAGCAATTCGAGCCACCACCTATGTCTAAGATTCAATTTGTTCTATGTAAACACATATTGCAAGCTCTTATGGTTTGAATAAATATCCAAATGCACCCCGTATAAGTAATTGCACCAGATTTTCAAAGCAAAACAATAGTCGCTAGATCTAAATTATAAGTCAAGTAATTCCTCTCATGTACCTTAAGCTGCCTGGAAGCATAGGCTATAACCTTACAATGTTGTATAAAAACACAACCCAACAATCCTACATGAGGCACATCACAATACACAATGAACCCATTAGTACCCTCAAGAAAGGTCACAATTGGCACTGAAATCATCTTATCCTTCAACTTCTCAAAACTACCCTCACAAGCATCAAACCAAAAAAACTAACCTTTTCTATGTTAACTTTATCAGTAGGGCAGTAATAGATAAAAAATCTCTACAAACCTCCTATAGTAGCCTACTAAACCCAAAAAACTCCTAATATCGATTGGGCTCATGGGTCTAGGCCACTTCTTAACTGCCTCAACTTTCTATGGATCCACCTTAATCCCCTCACTAGAAACAACATGCCCAAGAAAGGTCATAACACTTAACCAAAATTCGGACATAGAAAATTTTTCATTAATTTATGGTCTTTAAGAGTCTGCAGCATAATTCAGAGGTGATTGGAATGATCCTCCTCACTTTTTGAGTATATCAGGATGTCATCAATAAAGACTATAACAAATAATTCTAGAATCTATCTGAACACCTGATTAATAAGAATCCCAAAAGCATCCAGATAAACTGTTTGAACAACCAATTCATAAGATCCATGAAAGCATCCGGAGCATAATTCAACCTAAATGACATAATCAAGAACTCATAATGGTCGTATAGAGTTCAAAAATTAGTCTTGGGAAAATCAACCTCTCTAATTTTCAGCTAATAGTAGACCGAACAAAATCAATCTTTGAGAAGCACCTAACACCCTGAAGCTGATCGAATAGGTCATCAATCTTAGAAAGAGGATACTTAATTTTTCACTGTAACCTTATTCAACTTACGACAGCCTATACATATCCATAGAGACCCATTATTTTCACATGAAGGGTATAGAAGCACCCCACGGAGAAACACTAAGACGAATGAAACCCTTATAAAAAAGATCCTTCAGTTTCTCCTTTAGCTCCTTTAGTTCAGTCGGAGTCATCCTATAAGGAGGAATAAAATTGGGATGGGTATCATTAGAAGATTAATCCCAAAATATATTTCTCTATCAGGAGAAATCCCAGGAAGATCATCAGGAAAAACTTCAAAAAATTCATTAACCACAGAAACAGATTGCAAAGAGAGACCCTCGGAGTTAGAATCCTCAACCCAAACTAGATGAAATAAACACCATTTGTATATCATTTTCTGATCTCTAATATAGGAAATAAACTTCCCTTTGGTCACTAAGGAACTCCCTGCCCATTCAATTACCGGTTTATTAGGAAAATAGAAATTGATCATTTGGGTCCTACAATCCAAAGAATCATAGAATGAATGAAGCCAATCCATCTCTAAGATTACATTAAAATCCAGCATATCAAGTTCTATAAAATCCACAAATGTCTTCCAACTAAGAATAAACACCTAACAGCCCCTGTAGATTTTTCAAGCAACAATAGAATCAACCATTAGAGTAGAAATGGAAAAGGGGTCATAAATATTTTTTGGACCAAAATAAAAATGTATAGCCACGTAAAAGGTCACATAAGATGGAGTAGAACCTGAATGTAACAATTCAAATTTTGATGAAATATGAGTTTTAGTGTGATTTTACCATTTACCCCTCTCTATGGTTGTGTTGAGGTATTTCTAGAGTATGGGGATGATATCTATGATTTTTTATACTTTTTGGTTCCATTTATGTGATAATGTGGTTTTTGGTGGCTTCGAGAGCTTATAGTTGACTTTAGTCAACATCGTTTGATCGCACAATGGATGGCAAAACAGACTATGCCAGAAGATCCAAAACATTAATTTTAGCGTGGTAGCAGGGTTAGTGTGATTTTATGACTTTTAAATCTCATTTTGATTCTCAATTCAGAAAGTTATAATTTTGGATTATGGGGGTCAACTTTGTGAAAATAATGTCTTTTCAAAAATTTGATATGGCCATTGAGTTTGAAGCGTCAAATTTGACAGGGTAGCATATTCGCTTACGTTCACGAGATTTTGGATGAATTTCGACTGCAGAGACTTGAAATGCACTAAGTACGCAACTGGTACACCCGCAATTGCGATGCTCCTATCGCGATCACCATTGGGGTGTGCAGACATATATTGCAATCACAATACTTGTCTCTAATCATGATACCCTTGATAGGTCAGGTACTGCGATCGCGATACCTGGTCCACGATCGTGATGCCTGGGTATATAAATACCTGGTTTTAGCCATTTTTTACTATTTTTTAGACTTGGAGATTAGGGTTTCATCTATTTATTTTTTTAAAATTTGGATTATAGAATAGAATTTGGGGATTTTGTCCCATAAGGCCTAAAAATTTTATTTCTCCAATTTAAACTCAAATTTCTAACCTTTTTCACTTGAATAAGTTTGTAACCTCATAATTATCAGTTTTTGCTCAATCATTTGCCAAACAACTTTGATTCTTGATTTTAAAATGGATTTTGGGGAATTTACCCGAAAATTTTTTAAAATAGTTTTCTTCAATCTGAACTTCATTTTTAACTAATTTTTGCTTGTGTTTTCATTTGTAGACTCCTAAAAATATAGGGAATATATTTTTTAAACAAAGTTATGATTTTGTCCTTTTTTTTGAAAACTCATTTTGGGGGTCCGTCTTGATTCCGACTTGAAAATAGGTAATATAGATATCATTGGCTTTGTTTTGATGCGTAGATTTTATATTTCCTTGTTTTAGTTGATTTTGGATCCATTCGTGAGGATTAAGGCTTTGGGATTGATGTGTTAGGAATTAGTTTTCATCTTTTGAGGTAGGTTATAGCTTAACTTTGTTTAGACTGGGTTGGTTAGTTAATGTTGATACAAAAGGATGTTAAGGGTGTGGGAACTAATCATAAAAATGCTATCTTAATGTGTTGTGCTCGTTTGAGGGCCTATATGTTTTGTTATGTGGTTGTTTTGGAACATTGTGTGCTATGTGTGATCGTGTGGGGTCCAATGTGATATTGATAGACTTATATACATGATGATAGTTGTATCTTGTTTGATGAAAAAGAGTGTTGTGGTACCGTTATGTTTTGTGTTATATTCACACTTGATTGGCGTATGAATCATGTTGGATTTAATGGATAGTTGCAAATAATAAGTGGATATTTGGCTCACATGATGGTACATTGGTTGGTTGTGGAAATACTTATTGTGGTTGGTTGTGAAAATGCTCATTGTAGTTGGTTATCAGTATTACATCCTCATACTCATTTATGAAATATTGGTACCACCATAGATACTGAGAAACACTGGCAATACATTTTCTGATAGAAAATATGGCTTCTTATAAAACCCTCCCTGAGAGATGTGTCGAGGTGGAGATATGGATATATGTGGATTTTATACAGGTTAACGAACCCTTATGGGTCCTACGTTTTATAGCTTCAGCACTTTAGGTGTATACGAAGACTGTGTGATGGTCTCAGAGGTTGTGTGACAAACTCATTCATTACATTATCATCATTATTATCATCATCATTATTATTATATTTAATTTATTATACTAGTGATGTGATTGTATATTCTATTTGACTTGTTACTTATCTATTGATCTATCTTTCCTTTCTTGTACTTAATGTTCCCATAATTTTTTCTTTTTTTTCTTGCTTATATGTGATATAAATGTATACTTGTATTTGTTACTGGTGTTTTTCTATGTTATATATGGATATTATAGACCTATTAGTGCAAGCAGTGTGAGCTACCATTGTGGGACATTTTTTTTATTGCAGGTGGCATGCTCTTAGTGTGTATTTTTGTATACCTTATTATCTACTTTGCTCAATCGGCCTATGATACCTATTGAGTACAAGTGGACTGCACCCACTCCCATTGCATTATTTTAGTGTAGGTCCTAGTTCGAATGTACCACATGGTGATTGATTTGGGAGCCTTCAGAGTTATTCAACGTAGCGATTGGATTTTCATGCATCTGGAGTCCATTTCTATCTTTCTATATTATACTATGTCTTTACTAGTACTCACAAACAGAGATTATTCCTGTTGGATTTTTTGATGTATTTGAATCATGAGTTGTATTAGTAGTTCTTACACTGTGATAATAGGTTTTAGGGATTTTGGTTGAGTTTATACTTTCTGATATCATTATATTGACATGGTTCGACTTTGTTCTAGGAGCATAGCCTTGGATTTGTATTCTTATTTCCTTTTTTGTATCAGTTTGTATGATAGGTTTACTTGTCAAGGTTCGCTGTGATAAGTGCCATCATCACCCCAGATTTTGGGTCATGACAAATTGGTATCAGAGCCAAGTTTATTGGTCTCAACGGTGTAAGAACGTGATGTCTAATAGAGTATCGTATATTGATACATAGACATTCGTATCTATCTTTGAGAGACTTTAGGAAGTCTTTAGTAATTTCCCTTATTTTGTCCCTTATCGTGTGAATGTCTTTCACACCTTGTGTTCTAAGTCATATTTCACTCTTTTTCTACGCAGATTTTAATGACTAAATCTCTTGAGGTTAGAGATGTAGAGCCTTCATTCGAGGAGAGAGCCTAGTCTAGAGGAAGAGTTATGAGTCATGGACGAACTTGAGGTAGTGGACGAGCACGTGAATCTGCCCCTTCTAGGAGTATTTTAGGGAACTTTCCCTTGAGACTCATATTGAGCATATTATAGGTGTGGGTCCTACTTTAATTCTATCGAGTTCTTTTATTCTAGTGTTGGAGAGGTTGCTGGTTTTCTTGTTGACTCGTTTAGAGGGTGCACCTGCTTCTACTCTTGGTTCTCCTTAGACCCTGAGTACTATTCATATTTTAGCGTTGGTATTTGAGTATGGTATTTCAAGATCAGGAGTTCATCCTTCACTTATGTTACCTCCATAGATGGGATCTTAGCCCGCCAGATTCAACATGTCTCTTTTTGCTGCTAGTACTATTATGTCTTCTGAGGATCAAAAGAGGTTAGAGAGATTTACTTATTTGGGTCCTCCTAGATTCAGTGGTGTTGTGGGCGAGGATGCATACGAGTTCTTGATTGATTTGCGAAAGAAGTTCCATAATTTTTGTCCACTTGAGGTGCATAGGGTTGATTATACTACTTATCAATTGAGAGATGCTGTTATAGATTAGTGGAGGTCACTTGTTAGTTGCAGACCTTTTGATTCTCCTGAGATGAATTAGGATCAGTTTGTCGATGCCTTTTTAGAGATATTTGTGCCTTATAGTCTGAGGGATCGGATGAGGGATGGGTTTGATCTCCTGGAGAAGGGCTCCATAGCTGTTGTGGAGTATAAGGTACATTTTCATGCCTTGTCTAGATATTCTTATGCTAGTATTTCCATTGGGTCTAAGAAGATTTAGAGTTCATAAAGGGGTTGGATATTTCTCTTCAGTTTGCTATGTCTCACATGATTTTATTTGGAGCGTCTTTTTAGAGAATAGTGGATCATGCTAAGATGTGTGAAGGTATTTTTTTAGCATCTCAGGGAGGCTCCGAGAAGGTTCACCATTTTGGTCAGTTCAGAGGTCAGGCTTCTCGAGGCATTGATTTGAGTGATTCCTATAGGTATCATGGTAGACCAATGTAGACAATATTACAGAGTTTGGGTAGGGGATCTTCTAGTTCAGCATTGTTAGGTGACCTTCCAAGACCAGTAGTGCCTTCTCCTGTTGAGTCAGGTTGTAGAGGTTGTTTTGGGTGTGATAAGATTGGCCATTTATCCAAAAAAATATCCCTGTTGGTTGGTTAGAGCTACTCTTATTTTAGCAGTGAGAGGAGGGGTTCCATTAGAGGTGTGAGAGATAGGGGTAGTGGAGACCCTGGTGGTGGTCGCAAGGCGACTCAACGAGTTGGTTGCGATACCCTTGATAGTCCAAGTACCGTGATTATGACACTTAGTCTGTGATCGCGATTCCTGGGTATATAAATACCTAGTTTTTGCCATTTTCATCATTTTTTAGACTTGGAGCTTATTGTTTCATGTTTTTGAGCTATTTATTCCACTTTTAATCTTGGGTAAGCTCCATAACACCTATTTCAATTATTTTTGTCAATCTTTATCATCTATTTTTTGTGTTAAACTTGGAGTAAAGAATGGAATTTGCGGATTTTGGCCTGAAAGGCCTAACTATTAGATTTCTCCAATTTAAACCCCAATTTAAAACATTTTTCACTTAGATGATTTTATAACCTCATAAGTATTAGTTTTCCCTTAATTTCATCTTCAAAACAACTTCAATTCTTGATTTTAAAATGGATTTCGGGGATTTTAACCGATAAAGTTTAAAAATAGATTTTCTTTGATTTGAACCTTATTTTAAACTCGTTTTCACTTGGATTTTCAGTTGTAGACTCCTAAAAATACGAGGAACATATTTTTAAAACAAAATTATGATTTTGACTTTTTTTCCAAAATCTATTTTGGGGGTCCATTTTGACTCCGACTTGGAAATAGGTAATATAGGTATCATTGGCTTTCTTTTGATGAGTAGATTATATATTTCCATATTTTAGTTGATCCTAAGTCCATTCGTGAGGAGTAAGCCTTTGGGATTGAAGTGTTGTAGAGCAATTTTCAGCCTTTGATGTAGGTTATGGCTTAACTACTTTTAGACTGGATTGGGTAGTTAATGTGATACAAAAGCATGTTAAGGGTGTGAAACTAATTATGAAAATGGCTATCTTAATGTGTTGTTCCCATGTGGGGGACTATATTTGATGTTACGTGGTGGTTTTGGAACATTATGTTCTATGTGTGACAATGTGGGTCCGACGTGATATTGACATCCTTCTATATATGATGATAATTGTATCTTATTTGATGAAAAAGTGTGTTGTGGTACCAATTGTACGTTGTGATATATTCATACTCTTTTGGCATATGAATTATGTTGGATTTTATGGATAGTTGTAAATAATTAGCGGATATTTGTCTCATGTGATGGTATATTGGTTGGTTATGGAAATACTCATTATGGTTGGTTGTGGAAATAATCATAGTAGTTGTGAGCATTACATCCTCATACTCATTCATGAAACATTGGTACCACTGTAGAATACTGAGAAACACTGAAAACACCTTTTTCTGATAGAAAATGTGTCATCTTGTAAAACTCTCCCCGAGGGATGTGCCGGGAAGGAGATATGGACATATGTGGATTGTATACGGGTTGACGAACCCCCCATAGGTCCTATGTCTTATAACTTTATCTTTTTATGTGCATATAGAGATTGTCCGAAGATCTCAGAGGCTGTGCGACGGTCTTAGAGGTTGTCCGACAACATCATGCATCAAATCATCACCATCATTCTTATTGTATTTACTTTATTATGCACCTGATATGATTATATATTATGTTTGACTTGCTACCTATATCCATTGTTTTATATTCTCTTACTTGTACTTGATGTTCCCGTATATGTTGTTCTCTTTTCCTTGCTTGTATGTGGTATAAATGTATACTTGTATTCCTTTCTGGTGTTTTGTTGTGCTATATATGGATATTATAGAACTATTAGTGCAAGCAGTGTGGAATACCATTATGGGACATTTTTTTATTGTAGGTGACATACCCTTAGTGTGTATTTTTGTAGGTGACATACCCTTAGTGTGTATTTTTGTATTCCTTATATCTACTTTGCTCAGTTGGCCTATGATACCTAATGAGTACAAGTGGACCGTAATCACTCCTACTGCGCCTTTTTGGTGTAGGTCCTAGTTTAAGTACACTACACAGTGATTGATTCGGGTGTCTTCAGAGTAATTTAAAGTAGCGGTTGGATTTTTATGTATTTGGAGTCCACTTCTATCTTTTTGTATTAGACTACATCTTTAGTAGTACTTGAAAACAAAGATTATTCTTGTTGGATTTTCTGATGTATTTGATTCATGAGTTGTATTAGTAGTTCTTATACTGTGACACACCAGGTTTTAGAAAGTTTGGCATGTTATCCTTAAGTTTATACTTTCCGCTATTGTTAGATTGATATGGTTCAGCTTCGTTCTAAGAACCTAGCCTTAGGTTTGGATTGTTATTTCCCTTTTTGTATCAGTATATGTGATAGGCTTACTTGTCAAGGTTCGCTGCGACAAGTGATATCATGGTCCTCATATTTTGGGTCATGACACCAGATCAATCAAAAAATAAACATCATGAGAAAAGAGTTATACCATACCTGGACAACGTCAGGTGATGTCTCAGATTCCTGATGAGTAGCAAAGGCATAGAGATGATTCTGGAAAGTGTCGGCACTTGAAGTGGTGCTATTAGGTTTAGGATTCAAATAAGTGGCGACCAGGACCTTATTAGCTCTAATGGAAACTTTAGCTATAGGAAAATTTTTCTCCATATGACTAGGTTGACCACAGTTGAAGCACAAATTCCTCTCTTCCTCATAATAACCACGGTAAAGCTACCACAAAAACGGCAATGAGGGTAAGGTGGGGCTGACTGAGCTCTACTAGTCTGAGACTGGGCATCCTATGCCTTAGGACCACTGCTAGTCTAAAAACAACGATCACCTGAAGGCTTAGGATAAGGAGCACTAGCTGTCGAATAAGAATTTCCCTAATTCTTCTTCTTATTCCACTGCCTACCATCTCTCCCACTATTTTGTTGATTTGTTCCCTACTCTTAATATCTAAACTTCTTATTTTGCCTCTCCCCCATCTCTACCTGCTTGTTTTTCTCATCCTCCAACTACTGCATATAATCCACCGACCTGAAGATATCCATATCATTATTCAGAATAACAGCCTTACATTCTAACACCAAGTCACGAGACAACCCAGAAGCAGACTTTCTTATTTGGGACATCATATTAGACACTAATCCAGCGCATAATGGGTCCGTTGCTGAAATTTTAGGGCATACTCCTTCACACTCATCTTTCCTTGCTTCAAGTTCACAAACTCTTCGGCCTTATCCTCCCTCATATCTTGAGGAAAGAAGTGATTAATAAAAGTACTAGGAAACTCATCCCATATTATCAACTCGGCATCATCACCCCTCATTACAAATATCCTCCTGAGGTGACTGAGCATTAGTATCACTAGCCTGAGACGTCCGATGAGTACTAGTAGGGACCTGTGGATCCCCATGTGGAGAAGCACAGTCAAAAGCAGGGACCCTAGACTGGGTATGCACCTCATAAACAGGGCGAGTTCCCTCCACAACTTCCCCAGGTGGGACAAAGATTCCTGCAGAGTTTCTACAGCCATTAGATCTTTAGGGAGGAATGATCTAAAATGTGAGTAAGCTAGCAGTTAGAGAACATTCAAGGTAACTAGACTCTATATCCCAAAATATAACATAAGAAAGGAAAACATTCCTAAATGCCTCATAGTCTCCCTCTTATAAGTGTGGCATGATACACCCCCGTAAAAGAGACTCCACTCGACATGACTTTATGGATACCAAAGACCCTGAATCGTGCTCTGATACCAAGCTTGTCACTACCCAAATCAAGGCCTAGTCATGATGGTATCTCAAGCCCACCGTGGGCTAGATACCACCCCCTTAGCCTGACCTCTAGAGTACAATAAAAGTAAAAAGTGAAAGACAACCAAAATATATATTAAAGATAAATAAATATAATCAGGTTCTAAGAGTCAAACACAATGATCAAATCATTCCAACACTATCCATGAAAGCCTCTAAACCAGAAATACCAAACTAGCTCGAGACATTCCCCCGATTATGATGAAAGAGAACTCATAATTCCCAAAATATGAAAATAAACATAATAAAATGGTAGGGCTTTCCTAGTGATAGAGGCTCACAACTTCACAACAACTCAACCAACGTACCACACCACCTAACGCTGCACAGGAGTAACAGAAAATCCACTGTACCCTACATCATAAAACGATGCAGTGTTTAGGGACGGTCAGTGGGGTGAGCACTAGCATGTAACTCAGGGAAAAGGGATAAAATAATGTCATTGCAGAAAACCATTTAAAACCAGATGCACAATATTTATATATACATATATAGGATATCGGGATAGGGACAAGAGTCATGAACATGAGGGTTTAAAATATTAACCTGAACTATGTAGCTTGATCTGGCCTAAAAGCATCCATGGGCTATATGACTCTGACTCTCCATGCCGGAAGGGCCCCAATGCATGTTAGCTACACGTAACGAGGAAAACGATAAAAAGCTAAAGACACCAAGGAGATAGCCATCCAAAATATAAAGTGTGAACCAAGAACATGGTCCATAGGCCCCCATTCAACAAACGTGGTTTACAGAATTAGGCACCCTGGGACTACACCTTCATGGTTAGCTACACAATTTCTTTTAAGCCTAAATTAAAGTAGTTTACACATAAAACCAACCATTAACCAAGGAGTCTTTATTAAGTAATTTCCCAACGTTGTATAGTCATACCAATATGCTTGCAAGCTAATTCAATTATCCCAAACCAATCCATATAACCATTTGACTCCGAATTTCTATTTAAAATCCAATCCATTGCCACCAAGGGCATTCCAAAACCAATTTCATTATCCATTTATCCTTTAATGGAAACCAATGTTTCAAAGGTGAGTTAAACTTTATGAATAATAATATCTAAAACCAAGTTCACAAAATGGGTTGAGGTTAATGCCAATACTAAGAGAAAAATCCATCAATTTGGGGAAACGAATGTTCCCCATTCCAATCCTCATACAATGCACTCATTAGGTCCCAAAATCATAAATTAAAGCATGATCAACGCATTTAAATCATGATAAAAACAATCCAAGTAACAACCATAAAAAATCCTCAGCCCAATTTCAAATCCATCAATTAAAATCACATGAATAATGATTAAATAAATACCTTAATGTAAAAATATAAGTTAGAGATGAGAAGCATGCGTGAAATATAAAGAAAATTGAGAGGAATATGAAGTTTGGAGCTTGAATGTTAGATTTCCTTGTAAAACCCTCGTATCTCTTGCCTTGGGAGTTAAAGAGGAAAAGAGTAAGTTCAATATTAATAACTAAAGGCAAAGAGGTCCTTTAAGTGTTCTTAGGTCGTGGAAAAGAGTTTCAAGGGAGAAAAAGACCAAAAAGACCTTATTAAAATATTTAGGAAAAATAGGAACAGTCGTCACAACTTGGGTAACGACTCATGAGGTCTGACCACGAGTCATGACCTGTAGTCGTCACCTGAGGACCAAAAATCTGGTCCCTCACTATTATGAAAATGGGTCCTTCATAACGACTCGTTGTGTCTAACAACGAGTCGTATCCAAAATTCTTTGTCAAGGGACCAAAGTATAGGCTTTCTCACTATTGTGGCAATGAGTCCTCCTAAAGACTTGTGAATTTTGGCAATGAGTCGTTGTCAAACCTGTTGCCACTGGTAGTTTGACATCATTTTCTGAAACTTGGCTAATTTAATAATTTATCTCTTAAAGGGTCTAAAGTTCAAGAACTTGGGGTGTTACACTTACTTTACAAGAACTCTATAACGTATGCAAGATTATGGGATAATTACTAGTAGTATATCCAATAAGAGTTGTATCTATGCACGAGGAAGTTATATTAGCAAAAATTGTACAATAAAATATTGCATGATGTCCGTGAAGCCTCTGGTCAGTTTACCATGCTATATTATAAGTGACCAGTTGGCAAATGTCCTGACATACCCAAGTAGAAACCTGTACATATAATAAAAAATACTAGACATAGACTGGCTCCAATGAGAAATGGAGCTCACCAAAATATCAGCTGAAAACGACAATAGGGCCCAATATGGACATCAGTTATCCTGAGGATCTAAGCCTGCATTAATAAAATATGGTGTTCCCAAGACGTCAATACATAAATAGTATGTTACTGGTATGAAAGTAGATAAAATAACAGCTGGATGGGTGAGAAAGCTCATATGAATCAAATACCAAAGTGAATGACGTATGAGCAAATAAGTAACATATATATGATATGAAACTGTAACCTATACACTAACCTTTTTAGTTCATCATATAATGTCCGTGAATGTATTTGTTATAATATACAACCAATAAATGGCCTAGGTGATGCATTTAACCTATATGTAATACAAATGATCACAAGATGGACTACCGAAGGCAATCTGGGCCAAGTCTAAAGCGTATGTTGCTCACATACTCATTGCTATGATTTCATATGAAAATTGAAACCACAGACTGATATAAGGTACGTCCTCCCCCCCCCCCCCAAGGGCTTACTCTGTCGGTCTGCTTGCAGGTCGTATATGCCATATATTCGCTCGAGTTAGGGGAAACCGGTGCATGGCATTTCAGCTGACTCTAAATACAAATAATGCCATAAAGACAGGTACGCCCAATGTCTAGGCTCACTATAATGCTATAGTCTTGATATTGATTACAGAATTGCGTCGAATGGATATACCAAGCAAAACCTATGTACCCTCCCATCATTGATGTTTATCAAATAATGCCTTAAAGTCCTATGACATGTGAATAACGATAATGATCACTTATTAAAATATACAAGTACATCTATGATATTACTATTTACTTATATTCATAACTTGTGATGTATATGACATGTTGCCTAAGAACTTCTAAGTAAAGAGACTTACGATAATAGAAAATATTGTGAAGACTTGAAACATAGAGAGCGATACAGATACTTATAAGCTTGATGGTAGAATGAGGGAACACTATATAAGACAACAGAGATTATTTCATGAGAATTATATTTAACATTGAAAAAAATGAGCACATGGCGTAGGGTGGTGCCTTAGTGCCGAGAGGTGGTGAATTAGTGCCGAGAGAAGGTTTGGATTTACATACCTTAATGATTTACTAGCTATGATAGTATTTCAAGCCTAGAAAAATTCCAACCACAAAAATGTTGCCTTCATCTTGACAACCACTAGTTCCCTCTATCTAATAGGCAATCAATTAGCTAACAATATAATTTAAACATATATCAATAACCCGTATGTGTGTTTAATAATTTATTCTGATAATCTACACTTATGCCCAAAAATTAATTGAATTCCCACTTGGAAGTAGCAAATTAAACTTTTAAAACTTTCTATCCCTTTTTTCCTACTAGTAGTAACCATATAAATTACATACACTATAGTTATATGTATATGTATGCACTATAATTCTCCACAAAATACGTACACCACATAACTTTTTAGAAATCCAGGGTCATGCTTGCTTAAAGTATTAAACTTGGATTCAAAAGGTTTTTAAGGTATTATAATCTCTCCCGCTTAGCATCATTCATCCTTGAATAATGCTTATAGCTTAATTTTCATTCTGCTATGATCCAGTACATCCACTAGAACCAACTTCAATCTTACTTTATCCCATCATAAGGCCTTAAAATTTGGCTAACTCTCCAAATTTTCAAAAATTTCATCAGAGTTTCCTTTGTAAAAATGCCTATCAAGTACCAACTAGCTAGAATACATCCAAATACGCTTCACAGAGCGTCATAACACATATAATACTCAACAGATAATATACCAGGCTCCGCTTGGCCTTTAAACTCAAGAAATAGTACATGAGGCTCCCCATAGACTTAATCTTACTTAAAAGTAATAACCAACCCTGTAACTTACCTTATACTCTGCATCTACACGTTGTCTCCATGTAAACATCAAGGCTCATAGGCACAAATCATGTACCTAAATATATCAAGTAAGAATCAGATGTCAACAGAATAAAATATAGTACGAATAACAATCATATGAAGGAATAAGTAGTTTAAGAACCTTCTGATAGTTTTTGGAACAAATATGGGTATTTGGCTTTCATATTCGGTTCTATTTCTCAAGTAGTTTCTTCTATGTTCTGGTTCCTCTAAAGTACCTTTATCAAAGATATATCTTTAGTTCTCAACTTTTTGACCTGTCGATCTAATAGAGCTGCAGGGGATTCCTCAAATGATAAGTCTTCTACAAGCTTAATACCCTCTATAGGAATGATGTGTGAAGGTTCTCCTAAATATTTATGTAGCATAGACACATGGAAGAGGGGATGCACTACATCTAACTCTGGAGGTAAGTCTAACTCATAGGCTATATGTCTAATTTTGTGAATAACTCTATAGGTCCCAATATACTTGGGAGTCAACTTACCCTTTTTTTCTGAATCACATAATGCCTTTCATAGGGAACGCCTTTAGGAACACCAAATCATTGATTTGAAACTCTAAATCTCTATGTCGTACATCTGCATATGACTTTTTCTTTCTCTGAGCAGTCTTCAACCACTGTCAAATCAACTTAATCTTTTCAATGGCTTTATGGACTAGATTTGGACCTAATACCTGCGTCTCACCAACTTTGAACCAATCAATAAGCTATCTACAGCATCTCCTATATAGAGCTTTAAATAGAGCTATGCTAATATTGGAGTGATAGCTATTATTATAAGGAAATTCTATTAGAGGCAAATAATTATCACAATTATTACATTTAAAGTCTAGAATGTATGGTCTAAAAATGTCTTCAAGAATCTGATAGTGCGCTCGACTTGACCATCTATCTGCAGATGAAATACAGTGCTAAGGTTCACCTGTGTACCCAAGTTCCTCTAGAATAATTTTCAAAAATTAAGCTTTAAATAGGGACCTCTATCTGAAATAATGGACATTTTGTCCCATGAAGGCGAACAATCTCTTTTACATATAGCTTGGCATAATTTTCAATCGAGCAGGTAGACTTAACAGGAAGGAATTGGGCTGATTTTGTCAGTCGATCAACTATTACCCAAATAGAGTATGTTTTTTATAAGAAGAAGGTAATATTATGATGAAATATATATTAATAGCATCCCATTTCCACACAATAATACTAAAAGTTTGAGCCAGGTCACAGATCATCTGATGTGCTGTGTTCACTTGCTAACAATTGGAACACTGTGCCACATATTTTGGTATATCTTTCTTCATGTCATTCCACCACTAGATCTTTTTAAGATTTTGATACATTTTCATAGATCCAGGATAGATTGAATAACAGGAGCATTGTTCTTCATCCATAATTTGTTGCCTCAACCCATCTACATTAGATATACACAATCTACCCCTATGCCTTAAGGTACCATTACATGCTAGCTCAAATGTTGTGACTTGGTGTTGGTGAATTCCATATTTGTATTAGAGAAATAAGGAATACTGCTTCTATTTTACCAATGTTATAAGTAATTACTCAGTTATATTGAGTACCAAAACACCACCATCTTCAGAATCCATAAGATGGAGTGCAAGGCTAGCTAATTTGTGAACATATCTGGATACCTCATGTTGAACAAGTGACACATATGTGAGACTACCCATGGATAGTTAACTAAGAGCATCTGCTGAAATGGTACCTTTACTTGGATGGTAGAGAATATTGACATAGTAATCCTTCAGTAACTCTAACTAGCTCTAATTCATGAGTGGGATAATTCTTTTTATGCATCTTTAAGTGTCGAGAAGCATACATTATATTCTATGTTGCATTAGGATAATCTCCAAGCCAACACCTGAAGCATCACAGTACACTACATATCCTTCTGTTCCCTCTGGTTCTATAGTCAATCTATATTTTAGCTCTTAAAAATTTCTTTCACAAGTACCTAACCACTGATACTTAACTTCTTTCACTATCAATTTAGTCAATGGGGCAGAAATAGATAAAAAAAAACTGTTCACAAATCTACAATAATAATTAGCCAGCCCCAAAAAACTATGGACCTTAGTAGCAGTGGTGGTCTAGGCCAATTTTTCACAACTTTTATCTTTAGAAAATCTACTTTGATACTACATGACCAAGAAAAGCTATCGAGGTCAACCAGAACTCAGACTTAGAGAACTTAGCATACAACTGGTGCTCTCTATGTCTTTGTAATACTGACCTTAAATGATCTTCATGCTTAGCTTCATTACGTGAGTATATCAAAATGTCATCTATAAATACAATCACGTACATATCAAGAAAGGTTTTTAAAATCCTACTCATCATGTCCATGAAGGCTATTGAGGTATTTATCAGTACAAATAATATGTCAAGGAATCTGAAGTGTCCATATCCTATTCGAAAAGTTGTCTTGGAAATATCTACTTCACAAATTCTTAGATGGTAATAATCGAACCTCAAATAAATCTTTGAAAATCATTTAGCTTCATATAATTGATCAAATAAATCATCTATTTTGGGAAGAGGGTACTTATTATTTATTGTTATTTTTTCAGCTGTCTACAATCTATACACATTCGTAATGTGCCATTTTTCTTATGTACAAAAAGTACTGGAGCACCCCAAGGTGATATACTAGGTCGAATAAAGCCTTTATCAAGTAAGTATTTTAACTGCTCTTTTAGTTTTTTTTTTAATTCTACAGGTGCCATTCGATAAGGTGGAATAGCTATCAACTGAGTACCAGGATCCATATCAATACCAAAATCAATCTTTGATGGGAGGTAATCCAGGAAGTTCATCAGGAAACATATTTGAGTACACGTTCACCACTGATACATATTGGAGAGTTGGTGCCTATTTTTTGGCCTCAACATATTTCGCTTGGACTAGGCAATACAAACACCTCTTTGCAATAAGCTTTTATGACTTAAGAAAGAAATAAACCTCCATCTAGGCATCATAGAATGGCCCTTCCACTGTAAGACTAGCTCTCCTAGGAAATAGAAATGGGCAATCTTGGCTCGACATTTAATTGTAACATAATAAGATGATAACCAATTCATACTCATTATAACATAAAAATCAACTAATTCAAGTTTAATTAGATTAGTTAATGTCGCCGACTACATGCTATTACCATAATCATAATAGATTTGTCGAGCTATAATAGAATCTCTTATTGGGGTTGATATTGTGAATGGTTCACGTTACAACTCAAGCTCTATTCCAAAATTCATAGAAACAAATGGAGTAACATATGAAAAGGTAGATCTTAGGTCTATTAAGGCATATACAACATGTGAAAAGACAACCAAGGTACCTATGACCACATCTGGGTATTCCTCTGAATCTTGCCGCCTAGCTAGTATGTATATACGATTCATCTCAGTGCTCGAACTGGTCCCTCTACCCCTACCAGATCCTTTACCTATTAATGCCTTAGGACTGCAAAAAGAAAAAGACACTGATGATGATGAGGTTGATATAGACACTATAGGCTATGATCTATCACCTCTACTTTTATCTCTGAGGACAATCAAGCACCAATGACCCTGTACCATACCAATAACTTATATTTAAACCATACTGACACTCTCTTCAATGTGCTCGACCACACTACCTACATGTAAATAGAGGTGGTAGCCCTTAACTAGTGCCTCTTTGAGGTCGTTAGTCTGGTGCTCTAGAAGTTTGACCCTACTCATACCTGCGGCTCAAAAATTGAGTTAGAGCATTACATATGGAGCACACAGCAGACTAGGTATGCCTAGATGGCCCTCTACTAGTAGAAGTTCCACTACTTCCTTGATACTGGTTGGTCGTCCTAGATCATTTACTCTGCTCCCTCTCGCTATCTACTTTACAATTATGTTGATCCTCCTCTAACTGTTGATCAAGCACCATAATCCTTGCTATGTATAAATTTTTACTAAGCAACAGAATGAAGGAAAGGACCAGTGAGGCCATTCACAAAGTAATGAATCTCTAATGTCTATGTGCTAACCAACTCTGGAGAAAATCTAGACAATTGTGTAAACCGCAAATAGTACTCCTTGACACTAAGATTACCCTTCTTTAAATATAGAAATTCATCCACCCTTGCCTCTCTGAGCTCTAATAGAATGAGCTGGTTCATGAAGGCCTTCGAAAAGTTTGTCAAAGCCACTAGAGGGGAGCATCCTAACCTTCTGAGGCTACCCATATACCATACCAATCAACAGGAAAAATTTTCAGTTGATAAGCAGGTAATTTAACTACATTTGTGTTCGATACCCGCATCACCTTACAAATTCTATGAGTCTCATAAATGAAATACTGAGGGTCCTATATAAGATTAGAACCCATGAATTTTAGTGGATTCATATGAAGAAAGTCCTTGATCTTAAATTTGGCTACCTCTCTCTGAGTAGTAGTAGGTATATCCATATTTTGTATATAAGCTTGAGCGGCTACCAACTGTGTAAGCAACTATATTGCTCCTTTGAGATCTAGGTCTGAGGCCCCTGATGGCGTGATAGGAACTATTGTTGGTAACACTAGAGGTATATAAACCTTGTATGTCCTTCTGTCCTAGGTATTTTAGGATTTGGAAACATAGAACCAATCAAACATTGTTGAGTTCTATTCACATCCACCAATGCAAGAGATTACCCTATAGTGGTTACCTATTGAGTAGTGCACGGTCTAGATTATAAATGAAGGTCAAATTCCTAAATGACCATGTAGTCCATTAAGTATAAATATTGCGTACAACACATCGATAAGTAAAGACCTGCTAGACATGATTTATCGACTTTCTGGGACACCTGAACCTAGGCTCTGATACCAAGTTTGTCACTCCCCAAAATATGGATAAACAAGAACCCTATACACTTACTTTACAAGCACTCTATGGCGTACATGAAACACATCGATCGTTCTGTCCACTGAACTCATCAATCAACCTTGACCTTGACTCTCACTACGTACTCCAACTCTATCTATTAATGAAGACGCTTTATCTAATAAAGCAGGAAGAAGACTAGGAAAGTAATCGAACAGACAAGGCTCTGTATGGGATAATAACAAGCATGATATCCAATAAGAGTTGTATATATGCACGAGAAAGTTATATTATCAAAAGCTATGTAGCATAATATTGCATAATGTCTATGAAGCCTCTAGTTATTTTAACATGCTATACTATAAGT
Organism: Capsicum annuum; assembly: GCF_002878395.1. Classification (NCBI taxonomy): domain Eukaryota; kingdom Viridiplantae; phylum Streptophyta; class Magnoliopsida; order Solanales; family Solanaceae; genus Capsicum; species Capsicum annuum. Next base: position 79,396,832 of record NC_061112.1, read on the forward strand.
GACTAATTGGACTAAGGACTGACATAGCCAACTAGAGACCTGTACATACAATAAAAATGCTAGATGGCTCCAAAAAGAGATGGATCTCACCAAAACATTAGTTGATAACGACAATAGGGCCTAACATAAATTCCTAACATGGCTCCAAAGAGAGATGGATCTCACCAAAATATTAGTTTTCAATTTATACAATTCAATATCAAATCCTCTCAAATAGTAGGAATTCTTAAAACTTCGCCTTTATAAAATTACATCTCTTTTCCCCATTTTTTTCAAGAATCCTAGTCACAAAATCCATTTCAAAAAGTAGAACAAAAATTTGAATTAGATACTCCCAAATACTTGTCTATAATTAAATTCAAAAGAAAGGGGTAGAGAATTTACCTCTTGAAATTCAACTTTCAACTATAGATTTTATAAATCAAATTCTTAAAATTTCTTAAGGTTGCCACAAAGCTCTTTAACTTATATTCTCCATAAGGACAAAGGCATCCTTACTCCGGTTATAATTTTCTCCTTAATTCTTTTAAATTATTTTTTCTTGTTGAAGAAAGAAAGATTAAAAAAGTGGCAATATGTTTCTTTTTTTGGAAAGCGTTCCAAATAAGTACCCTTCTCTTTTTTTTAATCCGACTGGTGTATGTGTGTGTGTATATATATGTTTTTCCTTTTTTGTTTTTTTCCTATTTGGTAAAATACTAATACTTACGTAACTTTCCCCAAAACACAAAATTACTCGGGTGAGAAGTTATGGCAGTTTTAGTGAAGACAGTATCTCAAAATGAACAGCACCGCATTGTGGTGACATGCAAAATGACACTATTCCAGTTTCCAGTGAAACACCATGATTAACCCGTGTTGCGGTGAAGCCTAAATTCCTATTCATCCTTTTCCAGTTACTCACTGCGATTGGCCTGTGTCGTGCCAAAAATCGTGGTGGAGCTGGTAACGCGTTGCAGAGAAGTGCATTTTGGCACTTATTCTTTTCTAGTGAGACAACGCTATTACCACCGCGTCGCACCACCTACCAAAATTAGGATTTCCAGTTTTCAAAGTTGATTTTAAAAGGGTAGTTTGGTCTTTTCCTAAGCCCCCAAATCGTGTAAAATGCTAGATTAATCCTATTCTAAGCTTTATATGCTCACTTTTCATCGAATTTCTCTCTAAGAAACCCTAGAAACTCAAAACTTAATTCCCAAAAAAGTCATAGATTCACCATTCTTTTTCTAAATTAACCCAAGATTCAAGATTTACAATTTAAGGCTTTCAAGAAATCATTTTCAAAAGCACAAATAGGAATTCAAGTTCAAGCTTCTTTATTAGTTTCACCAATTAAGGTATGTGGAGTTTTAAACAAGGATAAATCTTTCATCCTTGTGCCCAAAACTAGTTTTTATTTACAAATTTACATGATTTTACATGAATTTCAACTTAGGGTTCATTCCTATTTATTGTTAATTGAAGATTTTGAAATTTCAAGTGTTTTAGATGTTGAATTACATGTCTACTTTCGCGAATTCATGCGTGTGACTATAATTTTTGGATTTTGAGTTGAATTATGAATATTTTTACTATCAAGTATGAACTTTGTGATGATTTGATATGAAATTGATGCATGGGTTATCAAGCCTAGATGAATATTTCTATTTCAAGAATGATTATGCTTTTAAGCATCTCATGATATGTTTATAGACAACTTTGAATAAAGATTTGATCTTTAGCTAAGACATGAATTCCACTTTATGGCTTAAATTCAGTTTTGAATGACCAAATGCATAGTTAGCTTTCAGTATAAAACATTATGACTTTTAAAAGTGGATTTCCTACAGAATGAGCATACAAATGAAAGGAAGTAGAATTTATCACCGAGCAAAAAGTGTGGGTTTAGCGGATCCTACTTTCCTAGAACTACAAGCCGATGTAGGTACATATTCAATATTCCCATTTTTATATGGATGACAGTTACAGATATGATCACTTAGCTCAGGTTATACTCCCTGGCAAGAATATGACACCTCTCCCAATGTGGGGTTTTCCCCTTAGGGAAACAAGTCGTTGGACTCCATGATAGCTCACATGGTTTATGTCAGTTAAGAGAACCTCCCTACAGAAAAAGTAATTCTAACAATAAAGACTTTTAGAATAGTTTTTAAAAGTATTTCCCTACAGCCTAATAGAAAAGTTTAACAAAACAGCTTTTAGAAACTAAGTGTAAAGGCTCACAATTTTATTCAGATATTATTTTGCATCAAATATTCGCTATGAGATTCCAGCTTTTAATTTATAGATATAGAGGTAAGTCCTTTTATACTTAGCCTGCATGATTTGAAAACAGACTTAACCTCAGTTCTACTTAGTTCACTAGCAGAAAGAGTAAAAGTACAACTTTTAGAACTAAGTGCAATGACTCATAATATTTATTCAGTATGCATTATTATTCATGATTCATGATTTGTAGCTTTCATTTATCTAAGGCAATGTGAGTCATTTACACTTAGTATGCATTCCTTACAAGTTATATGCAAAATTAGTTATAGTTTTTACTTATGCATTCACTCCCACATGCTTAGTACATTCAAGAAGTACTGATCCATATATATGTCTGTGTGCTACATTATCTCATAATGTAGGTACGAGTTGTAGCACGCTTATCATATTCAGACAACTTGCAGATTTTGGCCCACAGATAATGAGTCCTCTTACTTTGGGGACTTCAGTTAGATGCTATTTATGTACTTTATTTTCTTACTCATATGTATTGATTAGTGGTAGTTGGAGTCACGTCCCAGCTATCTATAGTCAGTATAGTAGAGGCTTCATAGACAGTCAGTATAGTTGATGTATTGAGTTTCAGTTTTTTTTTGGTATAAGCAGAGTTGTATTCATCTTAATGTAGCTTTGTATTGATCAAGTTCAGAAAAGATTTATTGTTCGCATTTTCTTCAGATTTATGTGTTTTATTCAGTTGCTCATGAGTTACGCCAGTATAAGGGTTAGCTTAGGATCACTTGTGGTCCTAAGCACCGTGTGCATCCAGGGTGTAGTCTCGGGGTGTTACAGGTGATGTGTAACACCTCAATTTGTTTTTGAATCCAAGTTTATTACATTAAGTGAACATGACCCCAAATTTCTAAAAAGTTATGTGGTATACATATTTTACAGAGAATTATAGTGCATACATATACATATAACTATAGTGTATGTAATTTATATGGGTACTACTAGTAGGAAAAAAGGGATTGAAAAGTTTTAAAAATTTAATTTGCTACTTTCAAGTGGGGCAACTTTAGTCCCTAGAATATACTAAAGTAAGTGATAAGGGGAAACCAAAAAGAAAGAAATCGAATTTAGGTAAAATTAGTATCGTTGAAAAGCTGATTCAATTATCTACAATTTAGTGGGTCTAGAGTTGGAAAATTATACATGCATCAAGAGTTATTCCCTTTTAAAGTTGACCCTTGACACACTAAGAGCTAAACGAGACTAAGAAAAGTATGGGGTATTACATCACCCCCATGATTTGATAACCATCCGCGGCATCCACTTTTGTTGTTGAACTCAGTTCTTTTGTCAAAATAATCTCAAGGTAGAATATGTTTTTTTGCAGATGTAGCAAGGTAGCACCAAAGCAATCGCATGCTATGTTGCTCGGACTCGTAAAAAAAATAAATGGATGTGTGTCTGATTCGTCAAAAGTAGTGTATTTTTAAAGAATTCAACATTAATACGACATCAAAACTAAAAATTCCACGTAACTTAGATCAAAGGATATAAATAATCTAAAAGAACAAATGAATCTAACTTATAGACTCCCAACAATACAAATTCAGTCTTAATTAAATACTATAAGTCTGGGAAGAAGAGCTCATATGGCAACACCTCTATAACAATTATTTTTGAAACCTTTTTGATAGATGCTAATTTGTAAAAGCAGGCAGCTTTATGCACCGAGGCCCATTATCCTAATTATGATAGTAACTGACTATAAAAACATATAATATGATCCATAATGAAACTCATATAAAGGTTTATCATCGTTCCAATAGTGAAGTTCTACTTGCTCCTTTGCAAACCATTATTTTCTTTAGAACCATATATCCATTTTTATATTCGTTTTTTGATATCGAACCATTGATTCAATTCTTGAAACCAATAATTGTATAATAGTACAGTGCCAACAAATAATGTCTAAAGATGTAATCAAAATCACGAACAAATAACATAAGAAAACTATACATCCCCAAAATTATTAATACATAAACCAAAAACACTTAAGTTGGGGCTAAATATATCATGATCACTTGACAAGAATACAATTCATCTCCTAGGTGTTCTCCCTAACACTTAAACTAAGAAAATAGTTCTCAATTCTTGAAGAAATTTCAAAGTAAAGTCTAGAGAGAGAAATTATTAAGCTTTTCAACTATCGAGAGTATTTTTCTCTTTTACTCCACGACTTCAATGTGGAGTTGGACATTGGATATCTCTCTTTCAAAGATAACCACCTTAGTTTAAGAGAAAAATCCATGTGGATCTGCACCCCAACCTCTTGTAAGTTTTTAAAAAATTATAGAATCAAGAGCCAAAAATAATTTATTGTGCATAAAGAAAATCAAAAGTAATCAACAAAATTGAATAATAGTAGTGGATAATACATAATACTCAAGCAACAAAATCAAATAACTGTTAACTGAAACATCAAGTTTATAACAAAACATATATTTTAAGCAATAAAATAATAAATATAATTCATAATAATTAAGTCTTAGAATCAAAATAAATAGGTCTCAACAAAAACATGTTGTTCTCAACAAAATTAATTTTTAGAAAAAAAAAAAAACATAAAAGCATTCAATTATTTAATTATCATCTTCAAGCATGTTGGGTGCTCTAACTCATGCAGGTCTCTCCTTCTCAACTACTCTAGTGACCTTAATTCTTGAGAATTGTGAATTGGGCCATCATCAACTTCTTTTCCAAGAGATTCAACCTCTAATAACTTCTCTTAAAAAGAGTATTTGTAGAAGTAATCAAGTCATTGTTAGGACTAAAATTTTACAAAGTAAAGGTAATTTGATTAAAAATTTATGGGTATTACACACCTATAATAAAAATTGTTATGTTTATATATAGAATGACATAAAAGGTAATAATAAAATCACTATTATTTCTCAATGTTCATTAACGGCCTATTCATAGTTGATATCTAAATTTTATTTATCTATAATGCTATTATGTTAGCAATTGTTCACAAACTGAAATTATAACATATATACTCATGAACAATTGAAATAGTTTACTCTGAGATATGTGTAAACGAAAACATACTGAAAAGTTGTCATCACCAATAGAATGTGTAAGACCCCATAAAATTCTAAGCTTAACTCAGCCCTTAGAGCTTGATAAGGGGTCACATACTTAGAAAATTTCAGCTAAGTATTTACACTTATAATTAGTTTAGCCTCAAAAGTTGGCGACCTCATTTCACGACCCTTATAACCTTAAAATGTCATTTTTTAGGTTAAATCATGATCAGGCATGTCAATAGGTGTTCTTGGATAAGTTTTGAATTTTTTTAAACTTCATTTGTAACACGTTTGGAAGTCCCAACCAGTGGATCAACGCGATCTCGATGCACTGCATTGCCTATTGCATTGATAAATATTTTTTCTATCTCCCATTGCCAATTTTCAGTGAACCAATATGGACTCGACGCGGCGCGTCAGCCATAGCATCAACCCTATCGACACGGCACATCAGTCTGTGTGTCACTGGGCCAGTTTTCAGTCATTAAAACTCCGCATCCTTAAGGGTATTTGGGTCTTTTTCCCACATCTATTCAGCCCCAAAAATAAAAAATTCAGCCCTCAATAAGCAAATTACACTCATTCTCTCTCTCAAATTACTCAAGAACAAAAACCCTAGGAGATCGAATTACAAATTCAAGATTCAAGCACCAAGGTATGTGAAGTGTTCATCCAAAGGTTTCCTTCCACCCTTGGAGTTCAAGAAACTCTTTTAAACTATAAGCTAAATGATTTTGTGAATTCCATGTTAGATTTTGAATGTATTCGTGATTTTGATGTTATTTGAATTTCTAATCCATGGGTTATTACAAATATCATGTAAAATTATTTATCATGTGTGTAGTATCATGTGATTTCATGTTGAACCCTTGAAATTGTAAATTGGGATTGGAAATTAGGATGCCTAAATATTGCTTAGTATCGCGTATACAGATTATATTTCCCCAAGTGCTTGATGAATTGCTCATGTGAAATAAAAGGGAAAGATCATGTCATGCTAGCTAATGTGAAAGTTCATATCTTACAAGTGTTTGATGAAATGTCTCTATGAATGAGTTAGAAACAAGTGCACATAGTTATGCTTTTCAAGTTATGGTATGCTTTAATTTTCATGCTATTGAGTCCTCGGGGTTTCAATACCCAAAAATCTAGCTATTTACCTAGAGCTACAGTAGTTATAGAATGATCTCGGTAGTGTCACGAAAAGTAGCACTCAGTACCCAATCATAGTCTCAGTTCAGTATTCAGTTTGGACCTCAAGTAAATCCAGTCAGTTAACAGAACTCAGTAGCATTTCATCAGTCAATAGAACCCAATGAACTCTGTTCAGTTAGATAGCATGATCAGTAACAATTCAGTCAAGCCTAGTGCAGTCTAGAAATCAGTTCAGTGTCTATTCAGTTAGGAGTAGGATTCAGTACCGAGCGAATGTAGGGATGACGGATTCAGTACTAAGCGAGTGCAGGGATGAAGGCTTCCCTATCAGATAGACAAAGTCGTTAGTAACAATCCATGTACTTCAGAACTATATAGCCAGTGTAGGATATGAGAAGTCACCGGTCAGTTTAGGCTTGACTTTCTCGCAGGGTTCACCCGTCAGTTCAGGCTTGACACCCTTAGTCCTTCAGGAAAATACAGTACATCAGTATAGTGGATCCATACAGCTAGTGTCAGTATCCATGGCACGGTACTGACACCCTTCCAACTAGGGTTACATGTTAGACCCCAATCCATTTGGAGAAGGATATGTCAGTTAGATGATTACCTCTCACAGTTTCAATTTCAATTTCAGTTTTAGTACAGAACTCAGTTCACTTCTATAGATTAAGTACTATCAGATACGGTCGTCCAACTTAGTGTAAAACTCAGATCAGTTCTTCAGAGTTAGGACTGTCAGAAACAGTTATTCAGTTATCAAAAATACAGTATCAGTAAACTCAGATATCAGTTAATCAGTAGTCAGAACTCAGTATCCAGTATTACCGTGACCTCAATTATAGTTTATGTATTCATGTATGTACTCTCATTCAGTTATGTTCATTTTACTCAGTCAGTTATTGTTCATGCATATGAACCCATGTATATCAGCCTACCTCACTTAGCATACCAGTACATTCAAAGTACTAACTCATACTTTTCTTTTGTGCTATGATATCTTATATCATTGTTTCAGATGTACGGGCTCCTGATCGCACTTAGCAGCCCAGCCTATCAACAGCAGACTTAAGGGTGAGTCCTTATAGTTTGAGGATAAATTTACTATTTTAGTTTGTCAATAGTTCAGTAGACAAAGTTAGTTGGGGGCTTGTCCCATCATCTCCATGTTCAGATAGCTAGAGGCTTTCATACTAGAGTATTTTAGACAGATGTTTCAATATTCAGTTTTTTAGTATTCAGTATTTGTCTCAGTTATGAACCTTATAGCAAATTTTAGCCTATCTTCTGTATTTATTTCAGATATATTATCATTGTAGTATTTTTATTATTCAGTGCTCACAGCAGGTACCAGTCATAGGTTAGATAATAGTCCTTCAGGGTCGCTAGCACCATGTAGCATCTGGGGTATAGACTTGGGGCGTTATAGAAGGACAAAAATGTTTGGTAACTCCCTCACCATCACAGATCTTCAAAATAGTATAAACCTTATCATCTTGCTCTACATTATGGCTCTTGACAGCCATCTTAAACATGGTCCTTTTTTCAAGAATAGTGTTGAGCTTCTATTGATACCCATCATCATCAGCAATCATATTAGAATCAATAGTCTATAAGCCAAATAATATAATTTTAGATGCAGTAATACATACAATGCAGATATTAATAAATTATGCCTTTATAAAAGTCCAAAACAAACTATGTGATATACGTCGATAATAAACCTTGTCCACCTGTCCTTTCAATTGCTTATCAGACTTTTCTATGAGCTTTATTGGTTTGAGATCCCAAATCAATAAATATTAAAATCAGTACAATTCATTACTCTCACTTGAAATATATATCTAAAAAAAATCAATACAAATTCTGGATCACATTTCAAAGACTTATTTAGAATATTCATGATTATGCTCAAACTTATGAGCAGTATAATGATCCAGGCGATCATATTTTTTTCAATAAAACTTATTTATAACTTCATTAACCTTTTTGTGACACCTCTTTCGGTCCATATATGATAACTGATTCTCCATTTCTATATGAATGATGGTCACACATATCTAAAAGTTTCCCTCCTACCATATATAAAAAAAAAATTTCATTATTTACTTATTTTATAAATAATTTGCTTACTTATTAATTTTAAAATCGAGCAACATTATACTCACATAAAGACACTCAATCAATTGTGCAACATTTTTACCCTCAACATTGCCAGAAGTTAGCTCTTTCAAAATAGAATAAGTACGTTGAGTTAAAATTTGGCTAATCCTAGAGAGCTATCTCCACACACACTAATCAAATTGCATTTATAAATGTCATTAAATTATAGTTTTAATTGTGCGTTGAACAATCATAATATAATATAGATAGAAAATCTGGTCTTATAATAAACAACTTAAGGAAGATTATAATCAATCTATAACTTCAAAGCATGCCAAGTATTATGGACATAGTACTTATGTACATCCACAAACACAAGGAAAGTTAAGCATACATAGGCTATTAATTATATACAAGAAAAAAAAAATCTACCTTGAAATTTATATGCCCGAATGAACTACATAACAACTATTATTGGAGTTGCGCTGGATACATTTAAATATGCATTATTTGTTTAACAAAGTCACCCTAAAAAGTAGTATCAATATTGTTCAATCTATATTAAAATATACATCATCATATGGAGGAAAGAATATGATTCTACAAGAAATCATAATTCTAATCATGGAAACATGAGATTATTCGTGGCCATATAGCTTGACATTTATAAAAATATTAATCTTGCCATGTTTTTATGCAATAAAACTCCCCCATGACTAACAATATCACCAACAACATATACTACAAATCGAAAAAATCATAATCAGTATATTAAAAAGAGCAATGTATAATACAATATAAATTTGTTATGATAATTAGCAAACTGTTCGCTCTAGTCAACACCTATTTGGTCAATCAAATGCTTAAAAGGTTGTTGATTGAATATGTTCATACCAAAGATTAGATCATTTATTTTTTCAATAAGTGTTCTATTTGTGAACATCAACCTCATCTTGTACTTAGTGGTTTTAATTTTAAGAGAACTTGGATCAACCATAAATTTCTCCATTATATACAGTCCTAACTCACTTTTTTTCTTGAACAAATGCATAAAATATCTCTCAATACCTATATTATATCATAATTTAAACACGTCAACATATACATGTACAATTAGTGGCCAAATAGATTTACCAACACCTTTTCATCTTGCAGCACCATGTCCATCTAAATGAGACTGTCTTCTTTTTCACGATCAGTAATAATTTACAGATGTAAAACTCATACTTTTAAACATCACTGCATCTTTGTCCTTAAAATCTCTTTGATAAAATCTTTTTTAGCAGCCATAATTTTAATGAAGTGAAGGAGGAAAGTGATTGTTTTTCTATAGATGATGCAGTAGCTTCAATATTTGTATTACGTAGAAATCATTTCAATATATAGTAATTTTTGTAGACATATTTAGTTAGAATCAATATTGGTTAGAATATTTTCTTTTTTATATATATGTTGTGTAATTGCTAATAAAATATTGATCGAATATTTATTTACCATTCTTCTATGTTTGTTAATCATGCTTATCTGTAATAATAATTTACTTACACTTACCATATTCATATACTGTAATGTGGATCCATTCAAATATGGAATGATTTGATCAACAAAGTTACTCCAAAAAGTACAATAGCATTTAAACTACATTGAAATATACATCATCATATGAAGGAAATAATATGGTTCTATAAGAATATATAATTCTAATCATGAAAACATGAGATTACTTGTGATCATTTAGCCCGACTTTCATAAAAACACTAATTTTATTATTTTTGTTTTTCAGTTAACCCTTCCATATCGAACAATCTCACGTTTAAAAAAATTATAAGCAGTTAATTAAAAAAAATAATGTATATTACAATATAAATTTGTCATGATAATTATCAAATAGGTCATTCTCGTCAACATCTATTTGGTCGGTCAAATACTTAAAAGGTCATTGATTAAAGATATTCATATCAAAAAGTGGATCGTTTATTTCTTTAATCATTGTTCTGTTTGTGAACGTCAACCTCATTTTGTGCTTAGTGATATTAAATTTGAAAGAATTTGGACCAACCACAAAATTTTCATTACATACAACTATAATTTACTTATTTTTTTCTTGAACAAACACATAACATATCTTCCTTTTTTTAGGTTAATTTTATATTTTATTAATAAATATCACTTGATGGACTAACGCATCTCACAACAAAATAAAATCCTACACTTCACCATACCCAACCCAACCCAAAACAAAATAACAAATAGAAAGAGTAGGGTTTCCAAAAACATTAGTTCTCTAAACCACATTTCAGCTCCACTGCCTTTTACACTACTGTTTCAATTCCTCCTGTTGAAGATACTGATCGATCTTGCAACTCCTTCCTCTTTATTTAGTGCTTCATTCAAATTACATAGGTAATGAATGAATTTCATTCAAAAATTTACTCTTTTATTCCCGTTTTCATCCAAAACTTGATACTCTCCTCTCCTTAGCTTTATTTTCCTGTATTTGCGACAATTAAAAGTTGTTGTTCGACTCAGAGAACCCTAGTCTGCTGAGATATTATTAATAGCTAAGTATGCTATCCTCTTCTTGTTTGTCTTTAAATTTCTGGATCTAAGGAAATTGACCCTATTTTTTGTTACTTGTAATCCATAGATCTAATAGTTTTGAAGAAAAAGGAAGTCTTGATGTCACAAATATTCATCTAGTCGCCTATATCTTAGGTTTTTGCAGCTCCATCTGATCCATCTACACTTTCTTGATGCTGGAAACTAATTATTGTAAAAACTTAATAATACATGCAATACTTCTATATACATATTACATGTAAACTATTGAGGTTGAATATTTTCCTGCCCCTTATCATCTTGTTGGTATGATCCTCAAGTATGGACTCTGCCATTTGTCCCTATTTATAATGGCTTTACCTCTTTTCTCTAATTATTGATATCTTGTGATGGTGAATGCATCTTTATCTATTGATATGTTAGCTAAATAATCAGCTAACTGATTGCCCTCCCTATATATATATTGATAATGATCTTGCTTGTTTTGCATTAAACTGTGTATCTATTTGACTGTATTTGATATGCTCCATGGACACAACCATTCATTTGTCAATACCTTTTGCATGAGTAGGGAGTCCATCTGAATGATAATTTTATTGTGCTTTGATTGTGAACAATGCTTAGCTGCATGTAAAATTGCATTAGCCTCTGCCTGCTAATATCTATATAATGTTGTGGTTCTTTCTTAGCAAATAAGACATCTCCATTCTCATTCCTCAAATAAAAAACATAGGAACTGTCTCCCTCCTCTCCTCTCACAGCTCCATTTGTGCTGTATTTTACTCACCCTCCTCCGGAGCCTTCCACATTACTGTAATGGCTTTCACTCTTGTTTGTAATTTGCTCATCTCTACAATTATGTGTGGCCATTCTATTGGGAATTCCATTGCTGGCTTCCTAACCTTCAACATCATTCTAAGATTCCTTGTAACATTATATATGATCCTCAAACATGTAGTTTTCTTATCTTAATGTTTCTTCTTGTTCCTTCTCCTCCACAGTTCCCACAGAATGATGCTAGAAAAAGCAAAGTAATATAGATTTTCTCTTTCTTTTACTTTAGTATTTCACTATCTTAGGATTGTTCCCCTTAGAGTCAAATTGTGTGAATACCTGCAAAAAAAGGAAAATAGGACCAAGTCCTGTTAGCTTGAAAAGAATTTCTGAAGACATGAGCTATTGTCTCCACTTCCGAGGCATTACAATACCAGCACTTAGATGGCCCCTGCATCCCCCATCTTCTAACAGTATCATCCATGGGAAGTCTTCTTCTCCGCAGTCTCCATATGAAGAAACAAATCTTAAAAGGTACACCTTCCACCCATATCTTCTTGAAAATATTATCTATCTCTTCCTTATTCCTTATATACTGCCAGGCTGATTTAACTGTGAACAAACCTTTTGGTTCAATACTCCATATAGGCCAATCCTCCTCTGCACGTGATGGAGGGCTGATTTTGTTAATAACATGATCTGCTACTTCATCAGTGAATAAAGCTCTAATCATCTATATCTTCCAATAATTATGTGGATATGATTTTCCTATACAAAAACTCAACACCTATATCATATCCATAATTTAAACACGTCAACATATATATGTACAACTAATATGCAAATGGATATATTAATATTGTTTCGTCTTACAACACCATCTTCATGGAAAGAGATTGTCTTCTTTTTCACTATCAGGAATAATCTACATGATTCGTACTTTAAACATTACTGCATCTTTGTCCATGAAACCTTTTCGATAAAGTCAATTTTAGCAGCCATACTTTAATGGAGTGAAGTGATTATTTTTCTATGGACGATGCAGTAGCGTCAATGTTCATATTACATAGGAATCATCTTAATATATAGTAATTTTTAGTTAGACTCAATATTGATTAGAATATTTATTTTTTCATATATATTGTGTAATTACTAATAAATTATTGATCAAATATTTATTTACCATTCTTATATAATAGCAAATCATGATTAGTTGTAAAAATAATTTGATAGAACTTACCATAGCCATATACTATAATGATCAGCAGTGTGATATTGATTTAGCATCAATACAATTCACCTACCATAGGTATCTACTTTTCATCCAATAGGATCAATAGGTGTAATAAAATTTACCATTTACTTAAAATAGTCATCTATGAATTTTTTAATTTTTTGAAATACAGATTGCAAAATAATAATTGTGAAAAATTATAAAAATCTACAACAAAATTATGGAAATTGATTGAACTAAAAATTATGAAATTGGGAGTAATTGTTTGATTGGAATTTAAATTACGAAATTAGAAGTAATCTTTTTTTCTCCTTTTGAAGCTTCATTGATTTCTAGCCGAAAATCCTAATGGGGTGTGTGTGTGTATATATATGTATATATATGTATGTGTATGTGTGTATATATATGTGTGTGTGTATATAATATATATATATATATATATATATATATGTATATAAATCTTTTTATTCTTTCTCCTAAATGCTAAATCATTTTTTCAAGAGTTTTTATGACGAAAATTGTTCTTGACAATACATTTTTACAATGTTCTCTATCTCTATTAATTTCATCTCACACATTTTAACAATTATTTTATTATTGCGCAATCTAACTTCTAAATCAATCCATGAGCGCATATTGATAATATATTAATTGGTTGTTTCATGGATTCTAAGTTTAGTACCAAGATTTTTTCAATCTCTGCTATCCTCCTTAGATAATTTATTGTTCTTAACATTAAAAGTTGTATTAAACAAATTGCAATAAAAATAAAATATTTTATTCAAATCTTTGGACTAAACTAACCATCTACTTTCATATCTTTCTTTATTTGTCAGTTTTTGAAAATAATATGCAGTAGAAAATGTCTTGAAGATTCATCCTTTGAAAAATCGATGTCAGTAATTTCAATTGGCCTATTTTCTATTAATAGATCTAATAGCTTTGTATCAACATTATTTCATTGACTAGGATCATAATTTTTTTTTAGAAATACAATAATTCGATTCATTTGTAAGTTCTTGATCTTCTTGAGAATTTATATTCGATTTTGCACTAATTTTCTTTCTTTATTCTTCTATTTGGATTATTTCATCATCTAAATCAACTAAGTTAGTGACTTGTTCATCGAAAGAATATTTTTCTACAGTTTTTTATCTAATTTTGATATTATTTGTCAAAAATTTATCAAGAGTTCCTTCTTCAGATTTTATCAAATTATCAACTTTTCTTTATCTTTTAAGTTTTGAATGACTAAATTCATACTTTCTAGTTGACATTTAAAATTTTAATAAATATTCTAAACACTATCTACAATATCAATTAAAAAGAACACAAATATAATAAATAAAAGTAATATTAGAAAGTTAGAATAATATTACCCGATTTAAGAAATATGAAGATTTGATTTCAAAATATTTTTTAAATACTCTCTTCAAGTTAAAATTATCAAAATCCTTAACCTTTCAATTGTTTAACTAAGAACTCTTGAAATTAAGAGGAAGAAATGAAGAAACAATTAAGAATAGAGAGAGTGAGAGTAAAACTTGAAAATTGAGAAAGATGTAAAAAAAGACGATAACTTAAAAAGCTAAAAAAAGCACTAGCATTTTTTTATGAAAAAAAAAGTGATTGGTCATTCAGCTATCAAATCATTTGTCCTTGGAATTTTCTACTTTTAAGATATTATGTACTTTATTTTTCATCTAAAAAGTTTCTTCTTTTTATTTTACATAAAAAGCATTAACCACTGTGTAAGTAGTAATTTTTTTTTAAATCAACTTCAATAATTACTAGAAAATGGGGCCCCCTAAATTTGGGGGCCTAAGGCAATGACCCTTTTGCTAAAGTTGTTCAATCGGCTCTGACTGCAGCGCCAACTCCAAAATCATCCTCAAATGGAGTAGGAGATCCATTGCCAAATCACTACATTGGTTTTCATTATTCATTTTTTCGCAGAAGCAAGAAGTGCAGAGAATCATAAAGATATATCGATTCAATAAGCAATCAAATCGAATGATTTTCAAAAAATTAATGAAATAGAATGAACATAGAAGAAAATATGATTGAAATCCAAGAGTTGTCAATAATAAGCTCGTTGCTATGATACTATATTGATTAGTACGAATTTGAACAAGAGAAAAAGATGATTTAAAGAAAGAGAGAAGTGTAAAGAAGAAGGAGAAGAAAAATTATCATTGAGTTTCTTGAATGATACAAGGCAATAGTCTATATACTACTATAACTACCTCTACAACAAACTTTTAACTAACTGGTTGTAACTAAATTGATCAACTACTTGTATAATGTGTAATAAGGTTGTACAAATTTTGGGTCAAACCATTAACTCGAACCGATAATTTGATTACCAGGTTAATAGGTCAGTTTATTGACTTTTTTGGTTGATTCTCGATTTTGTATTTTTTTTAATGGGCTTTTGATTCGGGGGTCAATTTAGTGGGGTTTTTTTTATAGGGTAACTTGATAAACCGATAAATTGGGCTTGTTTCACCAATTATCTCATATTTCCATTAGCAGCCCAACTTAAGTCCATATTCCCTAACAAGTAACAACCACCCAAGCAGCAAACTCAACTACCCTAAGTCTTCAACTCTTCATTAGACATTAGGGTTTTATTCACTCAATACTATACTTCATATTACACATTACACACAAATGTTTCATGTTTAGTCTTTCAATTCATCACTTTATTACACACAAAATGCTACTACTGCTTGTTGGCTGCTTCACAACTCTCAAGAGATGAAGCTGTTGCTCAAGACTGAAAGGCCAAAGTTGTTGGTTGCCCGTAGCTGCGCTCAAGACACACAGGTAACTTTTATTCTCATTCTCATTAGTCTGTCACTAATTTTAAAAAATTTAACAGTGCATCGTTGGCTTGCTGAAATTTACTGTTGGCTTGTTATTTGATTATTTTTCTTCTTAAAATCACGATCATGATGATACAACTAGATGGCAGAAAATACTTGAGTTGATAAAGGGATTGGTGAAAGTATAGCTTCTGATTCGAATGTAGTAAATGAAAATTGACGTGGAAACTCCCTTGCTCAAGGAAGAAAAAAACACTGTTTTCCCTCACAAGCTCTCCAAAATCATCTATAATCAACCTATTGATTACAACCTTCAATGAACATAAATCTAGGGTCCTTTCGCTTGTAATAAATCTACTACAAGCTCATCTTGACAACTCTGCCAAGGACCCTATACACTGATTAACTCTAACCAGTATCAAAACTTAGGCAACTCTACCTAAGTACTCTTTACTCAAAGATAAAAGTTCATTACTCTTATAACACGAGTAATTTATTTACAAATCAAAACTCACTCAAGAATAATTTCTATTTAAGCACACATTAACATCAAAGAACTTGAGCAGTATTGAAATGGAGTGTTTGCTACCTCTCTTCACTCTTTGTATTTGCCAAAAATCATTTGATGAAAGAGCATCTTTTTCCTTTTATAGATGTGATAATTAGGGCTGAAATATCATTGGACCAAGAGCCCTATTCAGTACAAGACGCACCTGCAAGTTTGTTACACAAACGCACAAAGATGTGTAGACGCGTGCCAGTTGTACTGTACCATGTATATCCAAGTCCCTTGTAGTTAGCTGCTCATCATCAAAACTACATATAGAAATTTTACCCCTTTTTGAGCATATCCATCATATTTAATTAGTTTGATTACCACTCTGAAGATGAATGTTCACCCTATCACCATGCCTCCACTATCATGAAACATAGGGACCTAGTTCTTTGTTGTCATTGCAGTAAAACTCTTGTTTGTTTCCTCCCCTCCATCAACATACATATTTATTTAGTGCATTTGCATACTTCCCCATGTCAACATGACTTAATTCATTCATTTATTTAGCACATCACTTACTTTCCCCCGATCAGCATGCCATTTAAATCTCCCTACTATATAAACTCAGCATCCCCCCTTTTAGCATCTTTGAAAAGGATTAAAAGTAAACTAAGATTAAAGATAAGTATGAGCTAATTAACGCATGGCCACTGGGGTAGCACTAACATGAAAAATAGCTTACAATAAAATAGACAAATGAAGTACACAGGCAGAATTCATACATTCATAAAGCAAAAGTCAGTACCAGTATAATTATCCCAAAATAAACACATAAAATAACTATTTTCAAAAGCCAATACAAGAGGTAAAACATGAGAATGACACAGGAAGATTAGAGGACATGGATAATAGGGCTTAGATAGAGGGAGGTTTGGGGGTAAAGGACTTAAGCAACATTTCCATTCGTGCATGTTTAGCATTGTGGGCATCCAACAACTATTTGGTGAGAACCTTTACTTTAGTATTTAGTTCTTAAACTTTACCAATCAGTCTGGCATTGTTGCCTGAATTTTTATATTTTCAGCTACAATTTCATCTGTCGCACCTGGTCCCTCAAAGGACAACTTCTAATTCTGTAACTTCAGGTGAACTATTTCAGCATCTTTGGCAGCCAAGTTGATCCTTAATTCTTCCATTTCCTTTTCTAACTTTTATTGAACATCTATCAACTCAGAAACTTGAGACACAGATCCAATTTTGCCCTTTATGCATTCATTCTTCACAAGGTTTGTCAGGATGATCATCTATTTGGTTATTCCAAGTGTTCCCTTAGTTTCATACACACCATAGTGTTCAAACACCTTGTTCAGGAGGTATCCATAAAACATTCCATGATTGCCTACCTTTTCATAAATTACATTATGTATATGTTCTATCATTAGAGACGGAAGATTTATCAATTCAAACTTGCTCAAGGATTCAATCAAAAACTAGTCA
This sequence comes from Capsicum annuum, assembly GCF_002878395.1. Classification (NCBI taxonomy): domain Eukaryota; kingdom Viridiplantae; phylum Streptophyta; class Magnoliopsida; order Solanales; family Solanaceae; genus Capsicum; species Capsicum annuum. Next base: position 79,414,784 of record NC_061112.1, read on the forward strand.
ACATTGGAGGCAATTATTCTTTTTAAGACCTTGGAAACAGGACCTTGTTGATGAACTCAAATGCCAGTTGATAATTACTTTTTAGAAACTTCTTTTTCACTGCAGCTGTTGAGGTCCTTTCTACCTTTGATGCCTCATCATGAACTCAGTGGTAGGCTATTGATTTACTACAAATCTTATCCCGACAATAGGTACATCCAAGATTCTTCCTAGTGTTTCGTCATCCAGTTTAAGAACCTTTCCGTTCCCCTGTGCAGTGAAACTCAAACTATCACCTAAGAATTCCATAAAGTAGTAGAATTCTCTCACCTCCGTTCAAACACAATAGGAGTTAGTTCTTCTTGCAGGTGTAACCAGCCTTGATGCCTCACATACTCTACCAGTTACACCATCCCTCTTTTTTCATAAATTTTTTGATCAAACACTCTCCCAGACAGAACCTTCTGTGTTGTCAGGTTCCCAACCTCCTATCTTTAGATATGTCTTTCTTTTCCTCATTCTTTTTCTTTCTTATGGGCTCACTACTTGGCGCTTCTTCTTCATTAGTTTTTCTCTTCTTGGGACCAGGTCCCTCAGAGACAACTATATGTTTCTACCCCATTCCAGTAGAGCTACCAGTCTTTGACTTAGAGGACCTGGTCCTCTCATCATCCTCAACTTCTAATTTTTTTTTCTTTAGTAGCAGTAATAACTACTGAATTGATGTATTCATCTATTTCAACCTCCACAACTTCCATATTTTCTTTCTCCTCTATTGCCATAGATTTCTTTAGCATTCTTATTTTTATGGCTAAAGTTTTGTTGGCCTTCATGGCATCTTCCATCATTTTCTTTTCAGAACCTCCTATAGAATAGGTTCTAGTTACTTTCACCTCAGAGTCCATTATTTTCTCCTTTACTATACTTCCCCGTAGTTTCTTTACAATCTATCTCAGAGGCACTTCATCCCCATTCTCCTCATTTGGAGGTAGCAATATGTCTTTTCCCCTATTTACTTTATCATTCACACCTATTTCCTATTCCACTCCATCAACTGAGCTTTCTTTGGTATCATATGCAAGCAGTAGTAAATTTTTAGCTACCCAGTTCTCATTTGAGGAAATATCAACTCTTTTTACTGGTATTTCATTACCAAATAACTGAGAAAATATGAGGTTTGAATCTAAGGTAGTAGAAGAGCTTGGTTCTTGTAAATTTTTAAAAGTATCAGCCTTTTTGAGTTCTTCTAATGACTCAGGGATCTGATAATTTTAGGAACTTTTGAGCTTTTTGATGAGTGAGAAATATCAGTTTGATGAACACAAGTTTCTAGGTTTCAGGAAGATTAAACGGTAATTGACTCATTTTAGGGTTTCAAATATTGTAAAGATGACTCAATGGTTAAAGTTGACTCAGTTTTATGTTGAAGACTCAAGATGGTGCTTTATATGACTCTTGTTATTGAAGGATCAGAGTTTGGGAATGTTCAACATGATTTTGTAGAGTGTTGTCTACCTCAGAACCTTTAGATAAGTTTGAAAAGGTAGAATCATTAACCATTTGATTCTGAGGGTGAAAAAGAAGAAATGGGACCATTTTAGTTGGAGAAGATAGTCAATTTTGGATGATAAGTTAAAAATTTTTAAGGAGGATGAGTGAAGATCCAATATGGTGGTTTAGAGAGGTCTCAGTTATTAAAAATAGGTCACTTTTGAAATAACATATCTGAACTTACGAAGTGTGACCCTTAATTTTTTGAAACGAAACTGACTGCTTTTATAAAGGAGAAAAATACATAAGGCCTATTTAGATAGCATTTTATGATTATTATCAGAGCATCTTGTATAGGTACTCACCTGAGACATGGGACCAGGTCCCTCACTTTTGGATGAATTTTTCAAATTTGTGTTTGTCATATTTGTTAACTTCCAAAGTTGTCCCCTTGGGTGTATACCTACAATAGTAAGGAGCTGAGTTAGACTAACATGTACCAATATTATCATGGAAACCTGTCTCCTAAACATAGCCAATTTTTTTAAGAGACACAGATTCACATGTTATTCATTTTGTTGAAGCTTCTTCTTTTGAGATGGATTTTTCAAGGACCAGGTCCCTTAAAATCAACTATTACAAAATATGATACCTCTAACTTAGAGTGCCCTTGAGAGGGAGAGAACACAGTCAGATCTCTCATCATTGAGCTTTGAGCCCCTTCTATCAACGAGCTATTTCTAACTACTATCCACTTCTCATCTCTAGAATCATGATCATAAGTTGGATTTGGGAACCCACTTAAGTTTGAGTTCCCAGTAGAAGGATAATGGTATGATCAAATTCTTATTATCCTATCTAGGCAGTGATAGCTTCCCTTTCACCTTTTTCAGAGACTTGAAGCCCTTGGGATGTGCTTTCTCCTACTGAATGTATTCAGTGTTCCTTAATTTAGCCTTAACCTAATACTGAAATCTTTCTTTCAAATGTACATTTCTTCCACAATAAGTGCACAAGAGCTTGTGCCCTTTGCTTCTAACATAATGAACAACCTTTTCTTTAAAGTTACTAAGTTGGAATTTTCCTTGATAACCCAAACCTTTGCCATCATTAGAAAGGATCGATAAGAAAGTAGTCCATTTAAGAGTCTTGTTCAACTTTTCTTTCAAACGGACCAGGTCCTTCTCTAACTTTTATTTCTATGAAGTGCAGACATAAGGTGTTTTTGAAAATCCCTCAGCCTTTCTTCAAGATCAATTTGAAGCCATGAAGTTTGTTTCTTCCTATTTCCATCTACCTTATTTACCTTCTTCATCAAACTCAGATTCTCAGATTTTATCTTTGTGAACAACTCTTCAGTTTCAGAGATTTCAAAAGTTAAAGCAATCATCTCATGTTCCTAATTCTCTATTTGTTCTTCTAATACATTCCTTTCAGCAGTTAGTTCACATATAGAGCCTATCAAAATACTAATAATCCTTTTTATCATCTTAGCAGTGTAATTATCTTGATTATACTTAATATCATAAGGGGTTACTCTTATTCTTCTTTATATTTTGTATTTGCTATGAATGTAAACAGGGACTCATAGATAACTGGATTGACTTCTACTGCTAGCATAGAAACATCACTAGACTTTTCATCTACGTCAAATTCACCGAAAGAATCTCACCACGTTGCCAGAGCTTGCTTTACTGAATACTCAGCTGTAGTATTCCTTCTTGATTTTTCTCCCTAGTCCCTGTGTTTTTCTTTATCACTTCCAGTCTTGAGGTAATCCTGATAATCTATCTTGTGCATTGGACAGTCCTTAATGAAATATTTAGGACTTTTATATTTGTGACACATATTACTTTCCTTAATACTACTGCTTCTTCTTCTTTGAAATTGACCACTCTTTTTCATTGATCTAACAATTCTATTTGCTAGATAGGCAATATCAGTCTCTTCTTCACTTGAATTAAGTTTTGAAGCCTTCAAATCCAGAGATCTTTCTCTTCTTACTTCCTTCTCCTCTAGCTTATGTTTCTTCTTTAGCTCTTGAGTTTTTAGATTTCCTATTAGTTCATCCATAGTGAGGGTCTTCAAGTTTCTAGCTTCAATTATAGCATCCATTTTTCTTTCCCAAGACTTAGGAAGAACACTAAGAATCTTTCTTACTTGCTTATACATTGGAATCACCTCTCCTTAGCAATGAAGATCATTTATGATTGAAGTGAATCTTATATGCATTTCTTGGATAGTTTCTTCTTCTTTCATGGTAAAGGTTTCATACTGAGGAGTTGGCATGTCTACTTTTAAATCCTTCACATCAATGGTACCTTCATGTGCAGTCCTAAAGAAATCTCAGATTTTCTTAGCACTTTCACAGGCAGAGATCCTGTTGTATTCATCAGGTCCAATACCACACACTAGTAGTTTCTTTGCCTTATAGTTTTTCTTAACTTTTTTCACATCTTCATCATTGAATTTCTTCTATTTTTTATAACTATTTTTGTAATTTCACCTTCTTTGACTTCTCTAATGTGGATATGAGGACCATCAAGAATTATGTCCATCAGCTCACTGTCCTCAGCCATGATGAAATCAAACATCCTAGTTTTTCACCACCCACAATACTGTCCATTAAATCTTAGTGGTCTAATGGTAGATTGCCCTTCTTCTAGATTAGGTGGAGTAGCCATGATAGCCAAGACACTCTAGGTGTGAAATTTTTAGAGTAACCTAGCTCTGATACCAATTATTGAAACCCTTGGGATTTGCACCACACGGTGGGGGAAAGGTCCCTCAAAGTCAATCATGGGCAAAATACAGTCTAGTAATCAGGAACCAAAAGACAGTGTAGGAAGAGTAAAAAACATAGGAATTTATATGGAAATCCCCTTTCTCAAAGAAAGGAAAAACCATGGATTTCTTCTCTCACAAGCTCTCCAAAATACACTATAATCAAACTCTTGATTATAACCTTCAATGAACCTAACTCTAGGTTCCTTTTGCTTATAATCACTCTACTACAAGATCATCTTGACAACTCTGCCAAGGACCCGCTACATTGATTAAGTCTAATCAATATTAAAACTTAAGCAACTCTACCTAAGCACTCTTTAATCAAAGAGAAAATTTCATTACTCTTATAACACAAGTAATTCATTTACAAATTAAAACTCACTCAAGAATAATTTCTATTTAAGCACACATTAATAGCTAAGAACTTAAGCAGTGTTGAAATGATAGTTTTGCTGCCTCTCTTCACTTATTATATTTTCCAAAAAACATTTGATGAAGGAGCATCTTTTTCCTTTTATAGATGAGTGATGATTAGGGTTGAAATATTATTGGACCAAGTGTCCTATTCAGTACAAGCAGTACCTGCAAGTTTGTTATACAAACGAACAAAGTTGTGCAGACACGTGTCAGCTGTACTGTACCATGCACATCCAGGGACCTGGTCCCTTGCAGTTAGTTGCTCATCATCAAAACTACATATAGCATCCACCTATTCGATGTTGAATAGGGCTATTGAATATAAGGGTACAATTTTAAATTATACTAATCATGATATTAGTTTGGCACATCATCTTAAGTTTGGTCATATCTGTATTTGTGATTGTGATATTATGGATGAACAACCTGTAGGTACACTTTTGAGTAGTGATTAGGATAGTGTTAAAAGAATTGCAAAAATTCTTGAATTCTTTTTTAGCTTACTTTGAAGGTATCTGGATCATTATATGTTACATCAAATATTCATTTTCTTGAAATTTGTCAAGTTGGTTTTTACTTGGTAAAGTTGATATCAAGTGATGATAGTGTATTGGCTCAAATGGAACAAACATGAAGAAGAAATTTGAAAAATATTGGGGTCATCCAACAAAAATGAATAAGATGCTTTTTATACCTTGTATTTTGAATCCTCATCACAAAATTGCCACTCTTGATTTTGTACTTAAGAAGATGTTTGGGGATAAAGCACCAACTATAGAAAAAGATATGAGAGAGTATATGAAATCATTGTTTGATGAGTATTCACAGTCTGCTTCAAAAGACAAAGATGGTAAACTATCTTCAGAAATAGAGACTTCTAGTTCAAGATCTATGATTGTGGAAGATATTGGTGACTAGAAAAAATTGGTTATACCTTGCAGAATATATTGATGTTGGAAAGCCCGATTTTGGGGTATTGTTTTGGTGAAAATATAACTCGGCAAGATTTTTCTTTCTTTTTGAGATGGCCCGAGATATTTTAGTAGTTTCTATTTCAAATGTAGCATCAAAATATGCTTTTAGTATCGGGGGGCATATTCTTGATTTATTTAGAAGTTCATTAACTCCTAAATTGACACAAGCTCCAGTGTGTTTACAAGCTTGGCTTCGAAGTGAATCACAACTTATAAGTGTCGAGGAGAATTTATGAAATGCCCTGGGTTTCTGGCACTTAGAAAATTTCCTGAATTTCTAGTATTTGGACAGGATACGACTAGGGGAAATGACTCATACACTGGGATACGAGTGGTATGGGTTATTCATATGTTGACCAGTGTTGGTTGGTGGGTTGGATTTGGTTTCTGAAATAGATACGACTTAGGTGGTACGAGTCGTATCGATAGACACAGGCCATTAGGTTTGGGTCTTTCCTTCTCTTAATCTTAGACTTGGTAGACTAAGTTGGATTATAGTATGAGTGGCTCAAAATGAGCCGTAAACCAGGGTACGATTCATACCAGAGTATGATTCAATATGGTAGGTGGTGTTCAATTTAGATTTTATTCTGTTAGGAGTACAGATCATAGGTACCATTCGTACACATGGATACGACATGGTTTAGGGTGACTCATTCCTTGGATAGTGTTGGGTTCAAGGGATATGGTCTTGGGTATGAGTAGTGGGTAACACTCATATTGGAGGGTACGACTGATATGGATAGTCGTATCCCTTTGACGGGATTTTGGTGTAGTTTAAGTGAGGGCGGTTTAGACATTTCCTCACTTAACATAATGAGGTCCCACAACTTTTAACTTACTTGGGAGGTTATTTTCCCTATTATTCTATTCTTTAACACTTAGAAAAACACTCTCTAATCCTCTCAAAAGTTCTTAGGCGAGGGAAGCTAGAGTTTCATATTAAGGATTAATTTGGGGCTTGTGTTGGTGGTTTCTCTCCATCATATTCTTGGTTTAAGGCACGTTCTCTTCCTTCATTGTTAGTTCCAACTAAATCCATGGTTTTATACAACGTTTTCATGGTTTGATTATTGTATGATTTTGGATTTTCAAATATAATTTGGGATTTTTGGTTATAAATGCTTGTAATGCCCCATACTCTTCCTAGTGCAATTCAGCTCATAATGTATGCATAAGAGGCCTAAGAACTCAAAAATTTAGCTAAGAATTGAAGACCCGGTCTTATTTTTGTCCTCTAAACTTTGATGAATCTATTCTCTACCTTCCCGACCCTGAGAAGTTGGTTTCTAAGTTAATTCATGATCAGGGTTGTTATAGTACATTTCAAGTGAGTTTTGGATTTTTTGGACAAGGTTTGAGGTTTGTTTGGATGTCCAAAAAGCAAGTCAGCATGATAAGGCCATGACGCATCGCCCATCATGTTGGTATGGTCAATGCGATGGGTCACCTATTGCGTAAGTTGTGTCGCCAATCGTATCACTAGGCAATTTTCAGCTTATTTAATCTTGAGTCCATGAGGGTATTTTAGTCTTTTCCTCTCACTTTAACATGGAATTTAGGTCCCAAAACAGCATTATTGCATCATTTTTCACAACCCTCTCAAAATCAAAAGCATTTCCTCTCAAGAATAAAACCGTAGCACCTTCAACATTCAAGATCAATTCTCAAGAAATTCACTAAGAACTTCCAAGAATTCTTCAATTAAAGTATGTTAAATGTTCATTCATCAATTATTTTAACACATGAAGTCCAACAATCCAAGTTTAAGTTTAAAGTTATGATTTTTACATATTCCCATGAATTTCGCCTATAGATTTCCATGAATTTTAAGTTTACATCATATTTCCATAAAATTATTGTTGTTATTAAATCCTACATGTTTGAATGGTGTTGTTTGCTGAATTAGGCCTTATTTTAGGGAATTAATATCAAAATCATGCTACTACTAAATGCTTTAAAAACTACTACCATGCTTAACCCATGCTTTGCAAGTGTTTGATAAAATACCTCAAAGAATGAGCTTTGAATGTCGATAACATGTCATGTTCTCCAAGTGTTGGTATGATCTTGTTATCATTGCTATCGAGTTCTGGGGGTTATGAATTCCCAAAACATAGTTATTTACTTAGTCTTAGCATTGTCAGTATGTTTTCAGATATAGCATTGCCAGTTCAGTCAGTACATCACGTCAGTAAGCTCAGTTCAGTTCAGTAATTAGAGTCAGTTCAGTTGGGAGTAGGACTAAGCACCGAGAGAACTCAGGGATAGGGACTCACCTGCCAGTTGAGGGTGTGACCTTTTGTAGCAATCCCTATGTTCCTGAACTATGTAGCCAGCATAGGTTGAGATGTTAACCTGCCAGTTGAGGGTTAACACATATCTTATTAGGGCTCTACCAGTTGAGGGTGACGCTTAGTCCTTCGGAACAACACTTTAGTGGATCCATACAGCCAGTGTTAGTACTCGTGGTACGGTACTGGTACCCTTCCAACTAGGGTTATAGGTTGGACTCCATTTAGCTCATTTTGGGGAATGTCGGTTAGATGATAGCTCCTATAGTCTCAATCCAGTATTCAGTCTAGTACTCAGTTTTAGGATTTCTTGACTATGGCATACAATCATTAGTTATAATGTATTAGTATTTCAGCGTTTCATTTTATAGACTACTCCAGTAGCATGTTATATGCTTGGTCATGCATCTTTAAATTTTTACGACTTCCATGCATTCTTACTCAGTACTTCATGTTATTCATTTAGTCAGTTATTCCTCATGCACATAAACCCATGCATAACAGGTTAAACCCCATTTAGCATACCAGTACATTCAAAGTACTGACTGCATACTCATTTCTTGTGTTATGATGTCTCATATCATAGGTTCAAATGCTTAGGTTCTCGACCGCACCTAGACCTCCCAGCACATCAGTAGCAGTAACAATGGTGAGTCCTCATGTTTCGAGGACTATTTATGTTTATTTCAGTAGTCAGTCAGAGCTATATGGGGACTTGTCCCATCAACTCTACAATCAGTCAGTTAGAGGCTTTCAGACACTTTCAATCAGTTATTCAGTTATCGATTGTTATTGACAGTTTTACAGTATTATTTTCAGACAATTTTTTTTAGTATTCGATTCAGTATTATTTTTTTTGTATTTAAAACCTGATGGCATTTTTAGTTAAGTTCTGCACATGTTCTCTGTTATTTTATTCAGTGCTCACAATAGGTACCAGCATGGGTTAGTTTGTGGTCCTTCGGGGTTGTAGGCACCGTGTGGCATCTAAGTTGTACTATCGGGGCATTAAAAACATTATATCAGAGACTAAGGTTTTAACATATCCTAGGGAGTATGAAAGCCGCGTTGAGTAGAGTCTTGTGCATGGGTGTGAAGTGTGCCATGCTTATGGACAAAAGGCTACAAGACATTTTAGGAAAAGTTTTCCTTCTTTCATTGTTCATGTCGTGCGATTGAGCATGATCTCAATTTAATTTCCCTTTCTAATCCAAATTTTTTTCGCTTACAGAACATGCCTTCCAGAAAGACTAGCGAAAGGAAAAACGGGAATCAGGCACCTCCACCTGTTCGGAAAGATCCCCTAAACGAGTATGTCTCTCATACCAAATTCAGAGCGACAGTCACTACCTTAGCTCACTCAGTAGCAGCCCAAAATAATCAGTCGGCTATCGTCCTAGCCATTTCGGTGGCTAATATTACCGCAGCTAAGATTCAGGACTTAACCCGAATGAACCCTCCTCTATTTTTGGGATCTAAGTCTGATGAGGATCCGCAAGAATTCCTCGACATGGTTCAGAAGGTAACTGTTGTTATGGGTGTAACTTCTAGTGAGAGTGCAGTGTTGGGTGTTTACCAGTTGCAGGATATTATTCACACCTGGTATAAGCAGTGAAAGGGAGATAGAGGGGCAGATGCAGGACCTAGTGAAAGGGAGGAGTTTGCTACAGCTTTTCTAGATAGGTTCTTTCTCTTGGAGTTAATGGAAGCTAAGGTGCAAGAGTTTATTAATCTGAGGCAAGAAAACATGAGTGTGAAGGAGCATTCTCTTAAGTTTACTCAACTAGCCAGGTATGCTCCTAATCAGTGACGAACTCGGACTTTTCATCAAGTGGGTTCAATATATAAAAAATAAATACGAATAAAGAAAAGAGTCACCAAGTGGATTCAATATATAAAAATAAATATGGATAAAGAAAAGAGCCAATTAATATTAAGTTGGTTGTTGATTAAATGGAAAAAAGGGGGAAGGCAAAAGCTCCATAAAGAAACCAAAAGGGTAAAGAAAATAGGTGCTGCATAAAGAAAACAAAAAAAATGCATTGAAGAGGCTCGAGAAAACAAAAAAAATGCATTGAAGAGGCTCGACAACACGTGATGTAACACTTAGGATACAAACTCACTGCCACTAGGCTAAGCACTACAACTATGTATATTATGTTCAAAATATTATATCTATCTTATACATCTATAAAGACTGCTTACACGTACGTATATATACAGTGTAATTTTTTGACGAAGTGGGTTCATCTGAACCCACTTGAACCTATGTGGGTCCACCCCTGGTATTACTTTGTGGGTGTCTTATTCCTGTAATTCTAGCTCGTTTCATATTTTATTATGATTTTATTTACTGTCCTTTATCTTGAGCCGGGGTCTATCGAAAACAGTTTCTCTACTTCTTTGAAGGTAGTGGTATGGATCGGACTATGTACATTTTACCCTCCTCAGACCCCACTATACGGGAATACACTAGGTTTGTTGTTTATATATATTAACAAGATTGTATTGATGCATAAGCACATGTATCTGTGTATAAATATACGGGGTTCATTAGGAAGTTGAGATGATTGTTCTCTTTTCTAAATCAACAACTTGTCTTGTAAAATTTTAACAATCAAACATGCGATTCAACACCTAAATTTACCTAAAATACTCAAAATAAAAAGATATAAGTTTCATATATCATGAGAAACAAACATCAACTATCAATTTCTTGTCAAGATAACAACAAATATAACAAATGCATTTTACAATAAAAATAGTATGTCATTGTCTTCAAATTTTTATACATTTAATTTTATGTCATGCTATTTTTAAGTTCGAGATTAATAGATAAAATATATCTGGTAATCTTAAATTTTAGAAATTTTTATTTGAAGTTTATTAATATTTGACACATATTAAATAATTTTAAAAGATAAGTACCTGTTAAATGGCATTGCCCAAATAGGGGTATGCTATTAATTTTTTAGAGAAATTAACATAAATACTTTTCTGTGATGCCCAGGAAAAATTTTCCGTTAAGATCTCGAATAAAAATGGGTTGAATTCTGTTTTTTATCATGATTAATAATTTTTTTGTGTGGAATTTTTGGATATGCGACTCGTCATCGAGTAGAGAATCGAATAAGTTTTCCAACGATATGTGGATCATCCAAAACGAACACTCGAGCGATGAGTTATGATCATTTCAATCTAACCATGAATAATGGTGAACAGTAAATGTGCAGGAAAAAAATACTGAGGCCAGGGAAATTTTAGGGTCAACTTCAAACGATCATAACTCCTTGTACATACTGATCTGGGTGAGCTACTATATATCAACAAAAATCTCTGAAAGTACTCTTTCCAATGAAATTGGTTTCATCCAATTTGGCCATCAAAGCAAAAAGTTATGGTCGATCTACTTCAGCCTATCAAAACAGTCCACCAAAGGACAGATTTGACATTATTTGATTTTTAAGGGTATTTTGGTCATTCCCACTCCAATCCATCCAGGTAAACCATGGATTTAAATCCATTAAGATCATTCAATAGCTCATTTTTCTCTAAAATTTCCTAAGGCTCAAACCCCAACCCTACTACTCCAAATTTCATCCTTCTATGTCTCTTGATTGAACCATAGAAATTTCAAATTGATTTGGGATTCGAGTTGATCATGTTAAGGTCTTCGAGAAGTACCCTTTATTTTCGTGAATAAAGTTTCAGAGTCGGAAGTTCATATTCATCTTCTATTTTTAGGTATGTGGGGCTTTGAACAAGATTATCCTTTCGATCTTATGCCCTGTATTTTTGTTGAATTACATTGACATGAGATTTTACATGTTTTACCATGAATTGGAAATATAGTTTTATATCTTATATTATTGTCCATGAGCTATGGGACTATGTCATCCGATATGTGTATGATGTTGAGATGGAATTATGTCGAAA
>NC_061112.1:79429661-79572830 GCF_002878395.1 Capsicum annuum
ATGTGCCCCCACATACTCAGTACGTATCTTGTGCTGACCCACATATTTCTCTATGGGCTACATTCTTACCATAATGTAGGTCCAGGTACTCAGCCGCAGCCGTGACAGTGATATCCGAGTGCCGCATCTACATTCCTTCAGTGGTGAGTCCTCATGGTTCGAGGACTAAGTTGCTAGTTTTGGTGCTGTTGTTTTGTGATCCCTTTAGTCTGTTGAGTCAGTTGGAGGTTTGTCCTAATGGCTCGTTGATTTTACTGTATAGAGGCTATGTCAGACTAGTGTATTGTTGGGTTGGTTTGTGTATAGACATTCCATATATGGACAGTCTAATGATATTCTGTGTTATGTGTGATGTGATATGATATGTACTGATATATATATATATCCTTAGCGTAGCGTGTATGTTGTTGTGTTGGAACCCAAGGGTAGTGTTTTGGGTTAAAGGGTTAGCTTGAGGCTACGTGTAGCCTTGGACACCGTGTGGCATCTCAAGATGATATTTCGGGGCGTTACAAACTTGGTATTAGAGCCTAAGTTTGTGAAGAGTCCTAGGGAGTCTGACAAGCCGCGTTACGTAGAGTATTGAGCATCGGTGTGTAGCGCGCCACACCTATGATCAAGAGGCTGCGGGGCATTCTAGAAAAAGTCATTTCTTTCTTTTTACAAGAGTCTATCATGCTTACAACTGTGTCCTTCTGCTGTTAATTCTTGCGTTCTTATGACAGAAAATTCCTCCACGTCGAGCTCGTAGAAACAACAACCAACCTCAACCCGTTAATCCATTACATGAGATGGTATCCCATGACAAATTTTGGGCAGCTTTTCAGACGCTAGCCCAGGTAGTTACCGCCAATACTCAGGCCAATGCTCTACTTCCGCAGGAAAATAATTCAGCAGCAGCACGAATTCGTGAATTTATGCGGATGAATCCGCCAGAGTTTTATGGGTCGAGAGCAGGTGAGGACCCGCAGATGTATGTTGATAAAATGAAGAAAATTACACAGATTATGCACATGACCAAGGAAAAAAGTATGGAGTTGTCTTATTATTAGTTGAAGGATGTTGCCTATGACTGGATGCAGATGTGGAATAAGGGTAGAGAGGAAGATACCGCTCCGGTGACTTGGCAATTATTCCAAGATACTTTCTTGGATAGATTCTTTCCTCTTGAGTTATGGGAAGGTAAGATAGAAGAGTTTATAAATTTGAGACAAGGCTCCATGTCGGTTAAGGAGTATTGTGTTAAGTTTAATCAGCTATCAAAGTACGCTCCCAATATAATGGTTGACTCGAGCACTCGTATGAGAAAGTTTCTAACTGAGGTGTCGAGTTATGTAGTGAAAGAATATAGATCTGCTATAATCAACAGGGAAATTGATCTTCCTAGGTTAATGATTCACGCCCAACAGATTGAGTCAGACAAGATAAAGGAAAGAGAAAGAGTAAGAGGGATTAAGAGAGTCAGATCGGAGCAATAGGGGTCTGGTCAGACTAGATTCTTCGTAGGAGTCACCCTCAGTTTCAGAGATGTCCATTTATACCTGCCCCTTCCTCAATTAGTGCTCTCGTATATCAGGGCAGGCAGGAGCTCAGGAATAGGTCGGTACCTTCCAGGTCTCAGGACAGTGTAAGCAACCGACCTTATCCTCCTTCGTGTGTTAAGTGTTGTAAAGAACATTTTGGGGAGTGTTATATGGGGCAGCGGGGCTATTTTGGTTGTGGCAAGTTGGGCCACATACTTACAGACTGCCCATATGCCAGACAGCGGAGTCGTGATGCCCGTCCCCAGAGTCAGGCTACCAGTGCCCCTCCTCCCACAGCCCATCCAGTTCCTCCTCTGGGTGTTTCATCTAGTACTGCTGGAGGTCAACGCCAGAATCATTTCTATGCTATACCACCTCGTCAGGAGCAGGAGGACTCTCCCGATGTTATCACTGGTATGCTCCGTATTTTCTATTTTGATGTCTATGTGTTGATGGACCCTGGTTTGAGTTTTTCTTATATGACACCTCTGGTTGCTGTAAATTTTGAAACGGATCCTGAACTAATTTCTGATCTTATTTTGGTTTCTACTCCGATAGGAAAGTCTGTCATTGCTAAGTGGGTGTATAAGAAATGTCCCATTATTGTCTTTCATTAGGTTATGAATGTTGATTTGATTGAGCTAGATATGGTTGAGTTTGATATCATTCTGGGTATGGATTGGCTTCACTCATGCTATGTGTCTATTAATTGTCGTGCCCGTGTGGTCAAGTTTCAGTTTCTTGATGAACCTATCCTCGAATGGTCCGGGAGTTCTGTGATTCCTAAGGGTCGTTTCATATCCTATCTTAAAGCTAGGAAGTTGATTTCCAAGGGTTGCATCCACCATTTGGTTTGGGTTAAAGACACTAAGTCTAAAACCCCGACCATTCAGTCAATTAATGTTGTTAATGAGTTTCTTGATATCTTTCCGAAAGATCTCCCTGGAGTACCTCTTGATAGAGAGATAGAGTTTGGGATTGACCTTCTTCCCGACACTCAGCCTATTTTCATTCCTCCGTATCACATGGCTCCCACGAAACTTAAAAAGTTGAAGGAGCAATTAAAAGATCTTTTAGACAAAAGCTTTATCAGACCTGGTGTGTCCCTGTGGGGTGCACCTGTCCTATTTATGAGTAAGAAAGATGGTTCTTTGCGGATGTGTATTGATTACCGGCAGCTTAATAGGGTTACTATCAAGAATAAATATCCGCTTCCTCGAATTGATGATTTATTTGATTAATTGCAAGGTGCGAGCTACTTTTCAAAGATAGACCTCAGATCCGATTATCACCAACTTAAGGTTAGGGAATGTGATATCCCCAAGACAGCCTTCTGAACCCGTTACAGTTATTTTAAATTTCTAGTGATGTCTTTCGGGTTAACTAATGCTCCAACGGCTTTCATGGATCTTATGAACCATGTATTCCAGCCATATCTGGATTTATTTGTAATAGTGTTCCTTGATGATATTCTTATTTACTCCCGAAGTGAGGGTAATCATGTGAATCATCTTCGAATCATGTTGGAAACTCTTCGAACTCATCGATTGTATGCTAAGTTCAATAAGTGTGAGTTCTGGTTGAACTCTGTAGCCTTCTTGGGTCATGTTGTTTCTTCTGAAGGTATTAGAGTTGATCCTCAAAAGATAGAGGCTATAAAGAGTTGGCCTAGACCTATTTCTCCTTCTAATATCCAAAGTTTCTTGGGTCTAGCTGGTTATTATCATTGTTTTGTTGAAGGGTTTTCGTCTATTGCGTCTCCTATGACCCGTTTGACCCAAAAGAAAGTGAGTTCCTGTGGTCCGAATCTTGCGAGAAGAGTTTTTAGAAGTTGAAGACTCGACTCACTTCAGCCCCTGTGTTAACTTTGCCTGACGGTGTTTATGGTTTTGTGGTGTATTGCGATGTTTTCAAAGTCAATTTGGGTTGTGTATTGATGCAAAAGGTCAAGGTTATAGCTTATGCTTCCAGGCAGCTAAAGCCTCACGAGAAGAATTATCCTACCCATGACCTTGAATTAGCTGTCGTTTGCTTTGAAAATCTGGAGACATTATTTGTATAGTGTCCATGTCGACGTCTTCACGGACCATAAGAGCTTGCAGTATGTATTCACCCAAAAGGAGTTGAATCTCAAGCAGAGACGATGGATAGGACTGTTGAAAGATTATGATATGAGCATGCTATATCATCCGGGCAAGGCCAATGTAGTAGTAGATGCCCTTAGTCGGAATTCTATGGGTAGCGTAGCACATATGGAGATTGGTAAGAAGGAGTTAGCCCATGAGGTACATCATTTGGCTAGATTGAGGGTTAGGTTTTTTAGTGATGCTGAGGGTAGTATAGGATTGCAAAGCGGTTTCGAATCCTCTTTACATTTGGAAGTGAAGAAGAAGCAAGACAGGGATCCTACCTTAGTCGGGTTAAAAGAGTCAGTTAAAGACCAAAAGGTAGAGGTTTTCTCCCAAGAGAGAAATGGCGTTTTGAGACTTCGAGAAAGATTATGTGTTCTTGATGTTGATAACTTGAAGTAGAGGATTATGGCGGAAGTGCATGGTACGCGATACTCCATCCATCCTGGTGCTACCAAGATGTACCATGATTTGCAAGAAATATATTGGTGGAATGGTATGAAGAGAAACATAGCAGAATTTGTGGCGAAGTGTTCCACATGTCAACAGGTTAAAATAGAGCATCAAAGGCCCAGTGGTGTGATGAAAGAGTTTAGCATTCCTACTTGGAAGTGGGAATAAGTGAATATGGACTTCATAGTTGGTTTGCCTCCTTTTCGTCGCCATCATGATTCGATTTGGGTTGTCATAGATCGGCTGATGAAATCAGCTCATTTCTTGCCTGTGCATTCATTATATACAGCTAAAGATTATGCTAGAATATATATTCGGGAACTCGTCAAACTTCTTGGAATCCCTTTGGCTATTATTTCTGATAGAGGTACTCAGTTTACCTCTTAGTTTTGAAAATCTTTCCAGAAGGGTCTCAGTACCTAAATTTATTTAAGTTCTGCTTTCCATTCGCAAACAGATGGTCAGTCCGAGCGGACCATCAGACTTTAAAAGATATGTTGAGGGCTTGTGTGCGTGATTTTAAAGGTAGCTGGGATGAGCACTTAGCATTAATCAAGTTTGCTTACAATAACAGTTTTCATGCTACTATTGGAATGGCCCCGTTTGAAGCTTTGTATGGTAAAAGGTGTAAATCACCCATTAGTTGGTTTAAAGTTGGTGAGGCTGCTGTGACTGGACCGAATGCGGTGCTCGAGACCATGGAGAATGTTAAGTTAATTCGGGAAAGGTTGAAAACCGCCCAAAGTCGTCAAAAATCATACGCAGATGTAAGGAGGAAAGACCTTGAATTTGATGTTGGTGATTTAATGTACTTGAAAGTTTCACCCATGAAAGGGGTGAAAAGATTTGGGAAGAAAAGGAAACTAAGTCCCCGTTACATTGGTCCCTATGAGATTGTGGATCGCATTGGGAAGGTAGCGTATAAGGTTGAATTGCCCGCGGAGTTATCTAACGTCCATCCGGTTTTCCATGTTTCGATGCTTAAGAAGTCTATTGGTGATTCTGTTACGATTGATCCTTCCGTAATCTTGGGTATTCAAGATAGTTTTTTATATGAAGAGATTCCGATTGAGGTTTTTGACTTTCAAGTTCGTAGGCTAAGAAACAAGGAAGTTCCTTTGGTTAAAGTGCTTGGGCAAAATCAATCCGTGGAGGGTGCTACTTGGGAAACCAAAGTGGATATGCGCCCCAAATATCCCCACCTCTTTCCTACGAATTCGGAGCATGTCAAAGGTATCGTTCTCTTTTGATTTAATATTTATTGCTATGTTTATCTTGGCTTGTGTGTTTACTATGATATCTAAAAAAATCTAGAATGGAGTATATGCTTGGGCAAGATGATTTTTCTCTATATACTCATTTTCATAGTATTCTTGACCTACCTATCAATATTTGAGAATGAATGTTTCCAAGCGGGAGATGATGTGATGCCCCGAAAAAATTTTTTGTTAAGATCTCGGATGAAAATATATTGAATTTTGTTCTTTATTATGATTAATAATTTTTCTGTGTGGAATTCTGGATATGCGACTCGTAATCACGTAGAGCATCGAATAATCTTTCCAACAATATATAGATCATCCAAAATGGACACTCGAGCGATGAGTTATGATCATTCCGATCTAACTGTGAATAGTGGTGAACAGTAAATGTGCAGGAAACAAATACTGAGGTCAGGCGAATTTTAGGGTCAACTTCAATCGATCATAAATCCTTGTAAATAATGATCTGGGTGAGCTATTATATATCAACAGAAAGCTCTGAAATTCCTCTTTCCAATGAAATTGGTTTCATCCAATTTGGCCATCGTAGCAAAAGTTATGGTCAATCTACTTCAGCCTATCAAAACAGTCCACCAAAGGACAGATTTGACATTATTTGATTTTTAAGGGTATTTTGGTCATTTCCACTCCAATCCATCCAGGTAAACCATGGATTTAAGTCCATTAAGAGCATTCAATAGCTCATTTTTTCTCCAAAATTTCCTAAGGCTCAAACCCCAACCTTAGTACTCCAAATTTCATCCTTCTATGTCTCTTGATTGAACCATAGAAATTTCAAATTGATTTGGGATTCGAGTTGATCATGTTAAGGGCTTCGAGAAGCACCCTTTATTTTCGTGAATAAAGTTCCGGAGTCGGAAGTTCATATTCATCTTCCATTTTTAGGTATGTGGGGCTTTGAACAAGATTATACTTTCGATCTTGTGCTCGGTATTTTTGTTGAATTACATTGACATGAGATTTTACATGTTTTAACATGAATTGGAAATATGGTTTTATATCTTATATTATTGTCCATGAGCTATGGGATTATGTCATCCGATATGTGTATGATGTTGAGATGGAATTATGTCGAAAAAGTATTTGATTATGAGAGTATGATGATTTAATTTGTTAAGCCTTGATTTATACTATCATTCCACTATTTCCTTATTATGAATTTATAATTGATATTGGAAATTCTATATCCCTACTATGGGTTGATGTCTCAAGTACCTTTAAATGAGAGTTGGATGGCAAATTGAGAAATTTTTATATTGAAGTTGCAATGAGTCTTGGTATTTTTCGGATGGTTTTGATGAGTTAAATTGTTGAAAATATTATGTATTGAGTCTTCATATCCTTGTTCAAATGTCGAGTCGGTTATGGTTCAATGCATTGATACCTTGTTGATGTTGAGGAAGATTAAAATATTTTGAGCTAAAATGTGTTGAGTTAGGAATCCTCAAATTGATATGATTTGATAAATGAGAAAGAGATTTGATTTGGTCTTTATGATAGAACCTTGTGATGTTGTGGGGGATTTCCTAACGCGTTCTGAGCTTGCCGGGGAGTAGTACTTAGCACCGAGAGGGAAATTTGGTATTTCCCCAAACCTATGCACCACCGTAAGGTTGTTTGATGATGATTAATTGGCCAGAGAGCCCGATTATGATTATTGCAGTTTTAAGGTCGTACTCCCTGGCAAAGAGAATGACGTTCCCGGCAACGGGGGTTTCAAATGTTGGTATTCCATGTAGCTCACGTGGGGTTGTCGGTTATAGGAAACTCCCCTGTCCATAAGAGTCATGTTTATTGAAATACCGAGTCACTCCGAGTTTTGATGTGGTAAGTCAAGTTGCCTATGATGATCTATAATGATTTATGAGGTTTTTCTCCTACATTTCCTATCTAGGATGTTATGAGTTGCATGATTCAATGTTACTCAAGCCAGGTGTGTCATTATGGTCCGTATGTATGTTTTTACGAAATTTATGATATTATTTATATTTTGCATGCGCCCCCACATACTCAGTACGTATCTTGTGTTGACCCACATATTTCTCTATGGGCTACATTCTTACCATGATGTAGGTTCATGTACTCAGCCGCAGCTGCGACAGTGATATCTGAGTGCGTCATCTACGTTCCTTCAGTGGTGAGTCCTCATGGTTCGAGGACCAAGTTGCTAGTTTTGGTGTTGTTGTTTTGTGATCCCTTTGGTCTGTTAAGTCAATTGGGGGTTTGTCCCAATTGTTCATTGATTTTACTGTATAGAGGCTATGTCAGACTAGTGTATTGTTGGGTTGGTTTGTGTATAGACATTCCATATATGTACAGTCTAACAATATTCCGTGCCATGTGCGATGTGATATGATATGTACTTATATATATATCCTTAGCGTAGTGTGTATGTTGTTGTGTTGGAACCCAAGGGTAGTGTTTTGGCTTAAAGGGTTAGCTTAAGGCTACGTGTAGCCTTGGACACCGTGTGGCGTCTCGAGATGATATTTCGGGGCGTTACATTTTCAATCGAGATAATGGTCAGCAAATTTATGTTTCTTGTATATTGATATATAATACACATAAATATACATTTTTGACATAAAATAATATACATTCTTTATATGTTTAGTCAGTGAAAATATAATTATTTTTTGAATAAACAACATAAAACACACTAGTATATGTGTTAACTATTTCCTTAAATACTAGTTTCCAAAATTACACTTTACCTTAAAATTCTTCCGGATACAATCCATTGATATCTAGCGTGAATTCAAACAATGTATATGGTGTGTATATATATATATATATATATATATATATATATATATAAAAGAATATAAGATTGTATTCGTGCATAAGAACATGTATCTGTGCATAAATTTACGGAGATCATGAGGACGCTAAAGTTCGCTGAAAAACATAGATCTGCTCAGATCATGACCTCATACAGTCTAACAGTATGAGAGCCCTCATTAATGGACGAAATGGGAAGACCAGAAGGGAGCAACAACGATATTGTGATGGTGGTGGGTCGTTGAGAACTCATTGATTTACCAAAGTTTGTCAATGTTGAGCCAGAAAATTTGATAAAAAAATTAAAAATGTTAAGAAGAAAGGGAAAAGGAAGCATCATGGTAATTGTTATTTTGCTCCTCGAGCTAGAAGCTCGTCGCCCGAGCAATGGAGGAGATAAAATGGAATGACCAGAATAGTGATGTTTTACGAGATGTGAAGGAAAGAGGAGGAGAGATGAGAGGAAGCGGAAGAGACAGTGAGGGAAAGCGGAGGGGAATTTGAGTGAAATTAAGTGAAGAAAGAATATTTAATTATTTAAAAGTATAAAGAAATTTAGTAGATATGTGAAAATTATCTTATATGTACTTATTAGATTGTTTATTTCAACTTATAACATTACATTTTTTTTTATAATTATTGAATTGTGTTTTTAATTGCAAGTTGTAGCAGGTTTTCTAATTTTATATTTAAAATGTTTTTTTTTTGTTAAAATTGCTTAATAGTTATTTATTAATTAAATCACCCCTAAATATTTGTATTTATCCCTTCTCACTCACCTCAATTGCCATGTTGATAATTATCCAGAGGAGTAAAATTTGGTTAATAAATTATTTATTATTTATACACATTTTTTATATTTTCTGTAAAGGTCACATTAATTTACTTTTCCAAGTAAACACGTCTTCTCTATTTTCTTTATTGATTGAAAGTTCCTTCTCGTTAATACACTCTCTCACTTAATTAATTTACTTTCACTTTCAGCCTGTCATTAAGTTCTTTAGTTTTGATTTATGAAAATAATATAAATTCTTATAAAGTTTAGTGTATAAAAATTATACAAAATTTGCTAATAATGAATGATATGACAAATTATAATAAAATCATTTTAATATTTATCTTATTTACCAAATTGTATTTCTTAACAGGGACTCAGCGTATGTAATTCGTATTAAAATTATAATAAAAATATTGTACTTTTATGTGAATTTATTTGAAACTAGGTTTATACCCATTACATACATAAACATCTTTATATGTATTATATTTCATTTAATCTTTTCAACCAAGTTTAAATTATGTTATATATCAATATCATATACAAAATATCACATTTGTATGAAATGTGTATGAAATAATATATAAATTGATATTTATGAATTGTGATACCCAACTTAGGTGATAGCAGTTTATATACTTATTATTTATCACTTTGAATCAATATTCTATATCTATGAAAAAATTCTTAACCGAAGGATTTAAAAAAATAAATAAATAAGGTTACTATAATTTGTATGACGAAGAAATTGTTTAAGAACGGAAAGAAATTTAAGAGGAGAAATCCGCGAAGAGAAGATTAGTAGATTACCACATTAATTAATGTGTTTTTTTTTTTTTTGGAGGATTTAATTAATTTTGAGGAAATATCTATAATCTATAATCTGTATCTATAACCTTTAGTCTCTAACCTATATCTATATCTATAATGTATTGAAAATATGAAGACCCTGGTGATTTAAATTTTTCATCTTTTATTAAACTACTCTGCAATACACAAAACTGTCATTTACAAAGTTTTTTAAATTATTATTTATTGTTTATTGTTTATTTAGTTTTAGGATTCAATTTTCACTTTTGAATTTCATTACACGAATAACTATTCTTTTCTTTATTTTGATTTTGATATCAATCTAGGTTTAGGACTGTTTTAGTGGTATTGTCGCCGTAGGTTCCATCATTAAATATTTACATGAAATATTTACATGAGAAATATTTGGTTAATCTCTTTATGGTGAGAAAGTTTTGGACTTCTATAATATAAAATGAGTATTCATTCCTCCCATAAATAATATAATATTTGTCTGAAAAGAGATTATTATCTCAACAAGTTTTACATTTTTGATATTAGTTTTTAATATATAAGTCACTTAACCAAATTATAGTAATATATTATATACTTATATTTTTATTGGTTAGTTTAATTGTCGAATTGATGTTCTAATTAAGGCCATATTGTTACGGTCCAAAAACAAGGGTCATGATGGCATTTGTCGCCGCGTACCTTGACAAATAAGCATATCACCCAAACTGATACAAAAAGGAAAAAGAAAAGACACAAATGCTCAAGGTAAATCTTCTAGAACAAAGTCGAACCATACAAGTAATCATAACAATGAGGAAAGAACTTATCTAAAATATCAATCATGCCCAAAACTAAGTATCAATAGTGTAAGAACTACTAATACAATTCAGGATTAAAATACATCAGAAAAATAATCACAAAGGAATAATATTTATCTCTAAATACTCATAAAGATATAACTAATACAGAAAGATGAAGGTGAACTTCGGACATATGAATGTCCAACCGCTACCTTGAGTAATCTAAAGGCACCCAAAAATCAACTAATCTGAGGCACACCCAAACTTGAAGTTGCACCAAAAGGGTGAAGTAGGAGTGAGTATGATCCAGTTATACTCAGTAGGTATCATAGACCGACCAAGCAAAGTACAAAATAAAGCATACAAAATACAGACTAAGGGCATGTCACCTGCAATCAGAAATATCCCACAATAGTAGCCCACACCGCTTGCACTAAGAGTTCTAATATATCACATATATGACAACAACACACCAAGATAGAACACAAGTATGCATTATGTCACATATAAGTAGAACAAGGGAGAACATGCAGATACAAGATCATCAAATACAAGTAAAAGAAGGTAAGACAAATACATAGATGACAACTCAATATGGCAATACAACACAACATAAAAATAATAAAGTAAGTAAAATATATGAAAATGATGATGATGATGATGCATGAGGTCGTCGCACGACCTCCGAAATCGTCGCACAATTATTGTATATACCTACGGAGCTAAAACTTTCCAATGTAGGACCCATGGGGGTTCATCAACCCGTATATAATCCATAAATACCATATCTCCTTTTCAGATATCCCTCGAAAAGGGTTTTATAAGGTGTTATAATATCTCTTCCTCGGCACATTCCTCGGGGAGGGTTTAAAAAAGTGTTGCCAGTGTTACTCAATTGTTGCCACGGTGATACAAATGTTTCATGAATGAGTATGATATGAGGATGTAATGCTTACAACCAATCACAATGAGTATTTCCACAACCAATCATAATTATATATTTTCATGATTAACCACAATTATACATTTTCACAACCAACCACAATTATACATTTTCACAATCACATGAGCCAATATTCACTCATTATTTTCGTTTCATTCATGAATTTCCATATGTCTCATATAACAACAAGTATAAATATATCACAATATACCAATGGTACCACATTAAGAATTTCAACAACACAATATAATTATTCACATATAGTCAAGGCCATCAACATCACATAGGACCCCACACGGTCACGCATATCACACAATATCTCAATTTCAACAACTACATTACATATAGGCCCCTACACGGGCACAATGCATAGATATCTATTTTTCATGATTAGTTTCCACTCTTAACATGCATTTTGTATCATCATTTACTATCAAACTGAGTCTAAAATAGTTAAATCATAATCTATCTCAAAAGCCAAAATTGGTCCGCTACACTTTGAATCTGTGATCTTACTTTTCATGAACGATCCCGAACTCTACTAAAAATATTAAATATAAAATCTACGCATCAAAACAAAACCAACAACACCCATATTGACTACTTTTGATTCGGGGTCAAAACGGACCCTCGAAACGGATTTTCGAAAAAAAGAGAAAAATCATAACTTTACTTTAAAAATATGTTTCTCATATTTTTAGGAACCTACAGCTGAAAACCCAAGTTAAATTGAGTCCAAAACGAGGTTCAAATCAAAGAAAACTCATTTTTAAGCTTTATTGGGTAAAATCTTTGAAATTCGGGTTAAAATCAAGAATCGGAGTTGTTTTGAAGGTTAAATTGATGAAAAACTAGTAATTATAATATTAAAATATTATTCAAATAAGAAAATAGTGAAATTGGGGTTTAAAATCAAGCCCTAAGATTTTGGAATTTTGAGAAATTAATCAAGAAATTATTAAGAAAAGTGTGAATTCTTACCTTAAATCTGTAAGAGAATCAAGAAATGGATGTTAACATCGTTTCCCAAGCTCCCATAAGCTTTACTTTTAAGCTCTTGCACTATTTTAGGATTTAACTCTCAAGAGGAAAAGTGAAAGAATGGACAAATTCAATAATAAAAAGTTGTTTTTAAAGAAAAAACTGATGCAGTTTTTTCTAAAGTCCAACCCGGACTTCGAGGAGTGCCCTAGATTCGTTTGAAATTTGATATACACAAAAAAATTATGCAACCACACTAAATTCGATGTTCTGGACGTGTTGGCAAAGTCGAATTTTCAAAAAAAAATATTGTTTTCACAAAGTTGACCCCTAAAACTCGAAATTGCAATTTTCCAAATCAAGGATCGAAATGAGATTTAAAAGCCATAAAATCACACCAAACATGTTACCACTCTAAAATCGACGCTCTAGATCTATTGGCGAACTCGTATTTTCCATCCAAGGTTATTTCTATCAAATGTGGGTCCTACCCCCATATTTCTAATTTTCAACTTTCCGACCAATAGGTCGAAATGAGCTCGAGTGCATCTAGACCCGAACCAAAGGTCTACCTAGACTAAAATCAATATTTCAGAGTTGCTAGTGTAGTCCATTCAGCGATCCGTTGTACGAATCAAAAGATATCCATATAAGTCTAAAATAAGGCTCTTGAAGCCATTCAAAACTACAATATTACATAAATGGTACCAAAATACATCAAAAACTGTCAATCACTCCCACACCCCAGAAATATCATAATGCAATTATGACAAAGAATAAAACAGTTAAATCACATAGAAACACACAATTCACATATTTCATCAAAAAGCTGATTGTTACACATACATACCAATTCTATGGGGAGAAGAACTATTTTCCCATGATAATATAGAATATATGTTAATTTTTTATTTTCTCATTCCATTCTGCATGAAACTTTTTTCATTGGTCTACTGATCTTAATTTCTCTTATTCTTTTATTGCATTATAGTATACAATTATGTTATATTCACCAATTCATCTTATTGCTTTTCAAATGTATTATATTGACATTTATCATATGTTATTTATTTTAGTTTAAGTGAACTTATTTTGCTTTTATAATATTCATATATTAGTGGACCGCTTCGAAATTCACATAGTACCTTTTGGTTTGAACTGAATCTTAGAATGGCCAATTGCAAATATATTGACAAGGTCTAGCTTTGATACATTATTGATCTTAATGGCAGTTTAACTTTGATATTTTCGGTTGATAAATGACATATGAATTAGGAATTGTAACTTGAACTTTTGGAATGAATATTGTATACCATGATTAAGAGTATCTTATAGTAACTCTTGTACGAAAAGAGAATATTGTATCACCATAGTTAAAAGATAGTTTTTAGGCATTACTAAGCTTGATTAGAAAAGAATACATATATATTGAAAAACTTAATTTTCCTAATTAGCAATACCCAAATGACTTACAATGGTAAAATACATACATACTCCGATGCCCACACACGTGTAAATAGTGTGAAGAATTTTAGAAAAGTGATTTAAAACTTTTGCATTTCATTTAAAATTTTTTGCAATAGATCCAAGTGATTGGATTGCTGAATTAGAAAAAGAACTACAAATGTTAAAAGAGCTGTATGAACAAAGACAAAAAGAAAAAGAAGAAAATGATAGAGAACAAAAATTACTGAACTAGATAAATCAATTTAAGGAAAAATTGGAAATAAAAAACAAAGAATTAGAAATAAATAATATAGACGTTGAAGAGACAGATAATTATGATTCAGAAGATAGTGAAACATATACAGAGATATAAATGTTCACATATTTTCTTATATCTTCTTCCTAGATTAGAAAATACTATTTTTATTTTTGATCCTTCGTGGTTTTCATATATTTTTTCATTTATTATAAATTCTTCTTTGTTCATTTTATTATGAATAGTTCATGTTGATATATATATTCTAAACTATCTATTTGTGATTCTAATTTTGATATTTCATCTTTTTGTGTATCTATTGAGTTTTTATTAACTCCGGCAAATATATTATAATGTAGTCTTTTTATTCTTATTTTTAATTCTTTACGTTTTTCAGAAATAATTTGTTTTGATTCTTTGTATTGTTGTTCTTTATTCATTTTAAATTATATTTATAATATCTTGGCGGATATCTAAATCTAATTTTATCATAATTAGGTAGTATGTGTTTCATTCTCCTAGATTTTAAATGGATTATTAATTTTGATTCAATACTAGATATTAATGTAATTAAGTAGGCTAATCTTTGTGGGTTTTCTTTTGTTTTATTTAGACTTATATATTCTAAATAATTACTAATTAAAGATTCTTTAATTTTTCTAAAAGCTTCTGTATTTTTAAATGGTCTTCGCATAATTAATTTAATAATTTATAGGTAAATTCTAATAACTCTAACATATATCTCACTTCTTTATTTCTTCATTTTTTACTAGATATTTTGCTATATAATTTTCTTCTTGTCTTGTATTCAAGAGTATTAGATATTCTTTTTCATTTATTTTTCCTGTTATGTAATATTGGTTTAAATTACTTATTGAATTTGTTTCATAACTTGTTCTTTTTTATGAGCTTGATGATTCTGGTTTTTCATTAGCTATTCTGATCGTTGTACTTATTCTATCATTTACTATTTCTAAATTTTCTTCTGTATCTATGTCTCTATAGCTATAATCATTATAATCTATTGTTTTTACAATTTGTTCGAATGGGCTTTCTATTCGTATTTTGTTAATCTTATTTTTTCCTGTTATTTTATGTTTTGTTGTTAATACATATAAATTTTTGCATCTTGCTGTAAATATTTTACTTCCTGGAGTTAATTCTATTCCTGATATTTTCCAATATAATACGAGTGATTTATCTATATTTTTATCTGTTACTGCTACTGAATAATTTGCACTTATTATAAATTTAAATTTTTGATATATTAGATTTCCTTTTACGGCAGTTATTATGCTTTTTTCTATAGGTTTTATAATTCTATCATCTGCTAAATATAATTCTATTGGTGTATCTATTCCTTCTCTAAAACATGCTTTTATTAGTATCTCTGTACCTGAATTTTTCTCCGTTTCCACTTTGCTAATAAACTTCTTAACATATTATTCCTCGAATAATTCTACTATAAAGTAACTAATATCAATTTATTTTATCATATCATGATTGTTGGGAATTATGAATTTAGCTATTCATAGTCATAAATAAATATACCTGTTCGGGTAGTTTTGATATTTCTGAAGTTTGTTCCTCCATAGCTTTTTCCATTGAAATATGTCTATTTTTTAATTAACTAAGTAAAATATTTGTTGTGGAATGGAGAGAGTATTTGCTTCAACGCATGAAGGCTAAATGCACCAGGTAGATATCAACATTTTATGGATAGTTATTTTAAACAATTATCTAATTGTATAGTATACATAGATGATATATTATTATATACAAAAACCAAAGAAGAACATTTAAAATTATTATAACAGTTTACAGATATAATAGAAAAATCGGGAATAAGTCTAAGCGAAAAGAAAGCTGAAATTATGAAAAACCAAATAGAATTTTTAGGAATACAAATAGATAAAAGTGGAGTAAAAATGCAACAACATATAGTACAAAAAATAATAAATTCGAAAGAAGAATTAGATACAAAGAAGAAATTACAATCATTTTTAGGATTAGTAAACCAAGTAAGAGAATATATTCCAAAATTAGCAGAAACTTTAAAACCACTACAGAAAAAATTAAAAAATGATGTAGAATATAACTATAATGAAGAAGATAAAAAACAAGTTCAAAAAATAAAATTACTTTGTAAAGAATTACCAAAATTACAATTTTCAGATGAAAATAGAAAATTTATATACATAGTAGAAGCAGATGCTAGTGAATATAGTTATGGAAGAGTACTTAAATATCGATATGAAGCAGAAAAAATAGAACACCATTGTAGATACTACTCAGGTACGTTCAATGAGACAGAAATAAAATGGAAAATAAATAGGAAAGAATTATGTTCATTATATAAATGTTTGTTAGCATTTGAACCATATATTGTATATAACAAATTTATTGTACGAACAGATAATACACAGGTACGCTGGTGGTTAACAAAGAAAATACAAAATTCAGTTACAACAAAAGAGATTCGGAGACTAGTCTTGAATATATTAAATTTCACATTTACAATTAAAGTGATCAGTACTAACAAAAATATTTTTGCAGATTACATATCAAGACAAAGCTACACAGACTGAAATAATAGAAGAAGATACTCTAGAAAAAATACTTAACACCCTAACTAGACTTCATCCCTTAGTTTTTCTATTAAAGTTGCATTTTCCTTGCACTTTGAATAAAAAAATTATAAGGTGCTGAGTGTTGACATGTTCATTGCTTTTTAAACCTTGTTTAGGTTCTTAATTCTTAATTTTTGTTTAAATTGGTTCATATATTTTAACTATCATAACTTATGTTTTCTAGGTGTATGAATAATCTTTTATATTTCATAGAGGATCTTGATCCTTTATTTATAGTTCTTGCATTACCCGATCTGGAATTAGGTGTAGCTATATCACAAGCTCATATTTCTACAATCTTCCGTGTTTACTTAAATGGTGCTATAAATCTTCATCAAAGTGCTTATTTTCTTATAATTGAACAAAAGGGAGTCTGAATGGGTATGCTTAGTCGTGGAGCATTCCGAGTCTTTGCTTTAGGGATCGTTGACAAACAAACAAAATCAGCAATATACTTTTGTAGTATCGGATAGAAATCTAAATGGGGTGTGGCCAAGCGGTAAGGCAACGGGTTTTGGTCTCACTATTCGGAGGTTCGAATCCTTTCGTGACCTCACCCGGAAGAATGTGGCAAGCTAAATATTTCAATTCAGATTCTAAGGTTTTGTTTTGTTTTTTGCTTTCATTTGGGTGTTTATTTATTTTAACGTCAATTACTATTTTATAAATAATTTTATTCTCTTATAATATATATAATTTTATTTATTAACACGTACTCATGCTAAACACGTACACTTGGTCAGTATATGTGAAAAAAGTAGAGAATAAAAAGGAATGAAAAAAGGTAGAGAGAATGGTGTATAGAAGAAGAGGGAGAGAGAATTGTGAAATTATATAACAAACTAGTGAACTCATTCGTGCTTCGCGCGATTATTAACAAAATTAATAAATTTATAATACTGATCTTGTTGAAGTTAGTCCAATGTTAAACTACATTGAGTTTATGAAATGATCCTCTCAAAATTTTGAAATATATTATATTAAAAATAAACTTTTTTTTTTTTTTTATAAATAATGAACCAAGAAGCTAGTTGTAAAATCTAACTTTTCAAAAATCAAAAAGTCTAATCAAACCTTCACGTATATATTTGTTTTGGAAAATAATAACTACGATGACATTCCAACAAAAGGCCTAAATAATTTTTTAAAAAAGAATCACTCGCTAACAATATATTGTTGAAAGTATAGTCAAATAGTCTATAATCAATCTATAAACTGTCCGACTATCGAATTAAGCTATTTTATGTGGCATTAATATTTATCGATATAAATAAAAAATTTATAGAGCTGAAAAAAGTTGTGTGTTACTCAGACAAAAAAAGGAGAAAGATAACCAAAAATTTAAAGAAAAAACACAAATTAAATTAATTTGTTTCGAAATGTTTAGCACTTTTAGTTTTCACTATCTCAGATTCAAACTAAATAAATAATATGACAAGAAAATTGCAACTTAAACATCTCCTGCAGTATTGTTGGTTCACAAAATTTATAAATAAAATTAAAAGGAAAAAATAAAATTAAGAGTAACACATAAATCCGTAAAGAATCCTGTCAACTCTGCCAAATTTCACATAACATAATTGGTTATTTTCAACTGCTATTATTTTGTTTCGCTTAATTTCTTCAACTACTCATGTTTGTCCATATGTATATTCAGTTTTTGCAACTCTTCGACATAATATGTATGTTTACTTAAATTTCAATCAACTCTATAGTTGCATAATATAACTGTAAACTCGTAATGTCCCACATGGTCTTTTAACTCACACCACCTCGTTACTTTTTCTAACTCAAAAACATAAAAATTCATTTTAGATAAAATAAATTATTTATTTCAAAAAAAGAAGTTTGAGAAGAAAAACATTGCTTATAAAGGATAAAAATTTCACCAAATTAAAGTAACATGAGAAAATGAGAAAATTGAAGGAAAGGTGTCTTTTAAGTCTTGAATAAAGGATTGGTGACATTGACCAACTTAAAGGGTCAAACATCATTAGAAAACTTGATTAAGTTAATTGTGGACTTGATTAATATTTTCAAAACTTTTTAATCTTTTCAAAAATACAAATCAACCCACACCCCTCTTCAATCCAAATCAACCAGTCTCTCTCCTCTCTCTCTCGATAGCTTCTCTCAACTCTGTCCTAACCAATAGTTCTGCAAAATTCTTCCTTCAATCCCCGGCGACTTCAACCTCCGGCGAAAAATAGTCGGTCAAGTTCCCTTTCGACTTTCAAATGTCAATCGACGTGAAGACTTCTCCGGCAAAAATAACTTCGAGTTCTTCGTCGTCCTATTTTCTTTTTCACAGATAAAAAAATATGAAGAAACAGAGGAACTTGAGTCAACTACTCTTCTAGTATTGAAATATGGACTGAATAAAACCCTAATTTCTGGCATTTCTTCTTCTTGTTGTCGTAATATTGATTTGAATTTGTTGGTAATTTTTGTTCACAGTTGATGTTGTGTGTGTATGTGTATATGTGTATATGATGTGTTGGTGTTGCTAGGTTGATTTGTTGTTTGTCTTGGTAAAAATAGTGTTGCAATAGATAAAACATATAATGCAACAGATGAAGACATCTGATGCAACAGATGAAACATCTGATGCAGCAGAAGAAAATATCTGATGTAACAAATTAAAATCTGATGCAATTATGAAAATGTGATGCAACAGATGAATAATCTAACAGATCATTTATTTATTGTGATAGACGACTCTTCTATTTGGAAGAAATCTAAATAATATTGATCCAACAGATAACTTATTTTGCAACATATGAGTGATATGTTTCAACTGTTCAGTGATCTATTTTATTGTCTCCAACGATTTACTCATCCATTGCAACAGGTCGATTATATGTTACAACAGATAACATATCTGGTGCAATAGAAATGTGATCTATTTTTACTGTTTCTAATGGATTACTCATCCGTTTCAATAGGTCGGTTATATGTTGCAACGATAAACTACCTGGTGTAACAGATATGTGATCTATTTTTACTGTTTCCAATGGATTACTCATCCGTTTTAATAGGTTGGTTATATGTTACAACAGATAAACTACCTGATGCAACAGATTAGAGATCTATTTTTATTATTTCCAATGGTTTACTCATCCATTACAACAGTTCGGTTATATGTTACAACAGACAACATACCTGGTGCAACATATTAGAGATCTATTTTTATTTTTTCCAATAGTTTACTCATCCGTTGCAATAGGTCGGTTGTATATTGCAACAGTAACATACTTGGTGCAATAGATGTGTGGTCTGTTGGAATTGTTATTTTACCGTTGTGCATATTAGATTTACTGTTATCCTTTTTTAACGATCCATTAATCAATTATAATCTATTTTATGTTCCTGTTAATTTAAGATAATATGGCTCCCAAGAGAAAAGAAACCGAATTAAGTCCAAGTAAAGGAACAAGTGCAGCAGCTCGGCTACATCCACCACTCTATGAGCTTGCTCAACAAACATTATCTCAATCAGGAGCAGAAGACAATGAACACGGGGAGGAGGAATGTCTCAAAAGAGATGATCCAACTGCTAATAGCCCTTCTATCGAAGAGTTGGTCAAAACCTACAGCATTAATCGTTATCCTGTGAGAATGCAGTATGATGGTGCCACAGATTTAACGGGTGATTTCATCGTTAAGTCAACCATGGAAAAATCTTTTGACGCCTTCAGAAAAATACTACGAGAACAAAAATTGGATGCTTATTTTAGGAAAAGCTGCTTTGGGCAATATCTTATTTGCCAGAGGACAACAATGTTCGTTTCCAAATGAAAATGGTATACGATCTTCTCAAGTGTAGGTTTATGTATGAAAACAAAGATAAGATGGATGAAGTGTGGATAAATTAATGTGGTATGCATGTTTGTTTTGGTTAGAAGGAGTTTGCCATAGTTATCGGACTAAAATGTTATCCTCCTTCTCCTTCTCAAGTTATATCTACTCTGACCTAAAAAAAAGCACCCCACACACTCAAAAAAGGCAAAGGCAAGTCGAGTGATAGTGATTACCTGGTATCGATTGTTGATCCAAGCATAAAAAAAATTAATAGAAGCGTTGTAAGGTAAAGGACTCTCAAAGAAGAACAAGCAATCATTGTGCTTGGTTTGGTTTGTACATAATATTCTTTGGGCGAAAGACGTTAACAACAATATAAATGTTGGTTTAATAAGGCTTTCTGAGGATCTTGAGGCATTCAACAACTATTCTTGGGGTTATGAAAGCTTCAAAATGACTGTCCAATATTTGTTGACTCCATTAACGCCAAAGAGAGTCAACTATATGGCTATCCATGGGCCTTCATGGTAAATATTTCTTTTATCATGATATGATTCATCATTTTTTTATTCAATAATGCTTTTGATTTATTGTCATTATGTTATAGGCTTGGGGATTTAAAGTCATTCCTTATTTGAGACAGCAAGTAAACTACCAGGAAGAAGTTTCATGTCTAAGAATCCTGAGATGGTTGTCGGCCAAAACCGATAGAAATGCAAAATTTCTTGATCTTTTCAACCCTCCCAAGGAAACAGTAAGTCCAATTCTAATTAAGTTTTTATTTTAATTAATGATTATTTTAAATGATTTCATCATCATTCTAATATATGTACCGATTTATTTTAGATTATCTATCCGTGGCTTGTTCCAACCAACCGAGAGTTGAAGATGACATTTTTTCTTACTTTACAATCTGTGCAAACTTTACCAGACCCTAAGGTCGTTGATGGAATAAAAATGGAATTGTTTAGAGCAACAACCATCTCAAGAAAAATAATTTTGGAGGGTGGGCTTGTTCCTGTTGACGATGGTAGTGATAGTGGTAGTGGTAGTGGTAGTGGTGCTGTTGTTGGGGTTAATGATGCTCCTCTTACCATTTTTGAAACAACAAGCCATTATAATTATGATCATACTGGTTGTATAGATTTTTCTCCAGATTTTGCCATATCTAGCGAATGTTCTACATGCAAATGTCAAGACTGCAAGGCGAAACATGATGGAGTGATTAATGTTATTAATGCACTAACTGCTTCTGTAAAGGAAGTGGCATCTAACAGAGGTTTCATTCCATAAAAGAGGATTTCATATTCACACACTCCACTAGAGATCAAGGCGGCTAAGAAGAGAAGAAAAGATACTTCCAAGGCATCATCAAGCATCGAAAAAAGCAAAATTGCAATGCCTCTGTTTTTGTCTTGCGCTGATGTTCAGTGTGCAAGGATCATAGGAGAGCAGCATAAGCTGAAGAAGGTGAATGTACATCACCTGTTCCAACAGATGATACATCTGCTGAAAACTATCAAACAGATTTATACATCTGTTGTAACTGTCGTCTAACCTGTTGCATCAAATTAGTTATCTATTGCAAAAGATGAGTCTTACATTGCAATAGATGGATCATGTGTTCGAAATTATCTTACTGCTCTGATTTACCTGTTCAAATTCGTCCCAACAGATGATCCTTCTGTTGCAATATAAGACTCATTTGTTGCAACAAATGGACAATCTATTGAATAGCTGTAATTAGCAATTCTGGCTTTCCAGGTGGATTTCACAGTAGAAGCCACTGCTGAAGAGCATA
This sequence comes from Capsicum annuum, assembly GCF_002878395.1. Classification (NCBI taxonomy): domain Eukaryota; kingdom Viridiplantae; phylum Streptophyta; class Magnoliopsida; order Solanales; family Solanaceae; genus Capsicum; species Capsicum annuum. Next base: position 79,452,071 of record NC_061112.1, read on the forward strand.
ATATCACAGTTGATAATCCATCAACTACTTTCAAAAAAGAAGAAAAAGTGGAGCCTGTCAGTTTGGGAGAATGGAGGAATTACCCATTTGAAGGGTTCAATATCTCAGACGAGGCTCCAATTAAACTAATACAGTTTATCAACGACTATTTAGAATGGATTGACGATAGGCTATTAAAGCATCACATCGGCAGATACATAAATTAATTTTTAAAGATATTGGTTTGTATTATTATTGTTGTAAGAATGTGATATTAACACATATAAATCATCATATAGAAAATAAAATGATGAATGCTAAAAGTGAACAAATCGAGTCTTGGTTCTGATATGTTTGACTTTGTTGTTGCACATCCCGAAACAAAGAATTGGTTCTATTTGATGTCATAGCCCCAAACTTGCTGGAATGATGAGGTTTAAATGCCATACACATTACTATTAATTAATACTTTATTTAATTGCATCTGTATATTAATTTTTTCATTACGTAATCCAAAATGTTTGATAATATGTGCAACACATCGATGTCATTTTTAACTACCTCCGAAAGAAGGCCAAGTTACAAACACAGGAACAATACAAATACACGACAGGTAATTGTTTGTCCAAAGTTTACATCAATAATGCCTATGATAGGTATTGTCAACAATAGTCGGAAGTTTCCCAAAATGAGGAATGCTTAATCAACATCATCAAAGGTTTTAGCATTTCGACTGGCTTACCTTGGTATTTGGTCGACGAAGTGTACATCCCAATCAATTGTGGTAATGAATTCCATTGGGTGTTGGTTGTCGTCGTTCTAAAAAAAGGCGCATCCGAGTTTATAACTCGATGTCTGTAACGCCCCAGAAAACGGGTCCCAAAGCGTCACACGGTACTTGAGGCTACGAGTAGCCCCAAGCTAACCCTTTGAGCCATTATTATTCAGTTCAACACAAATTAATGGGGTTTCCATAAATAACCCTCAAATATCAACAGAGTAATCATCATCCAAGAATAAAAGAATTTTAGAAAGATAACAAAATACGACTTATTAGTCAACTCCCAACATCTATACTAGTCTGACAAGACTCTAAGAAAATCAATAAAACCAACGAGCCATTGAGACATGCTCCAACTGACTCATACTCAGTTATCAAATGTAAAAAATTCTGTGAAACCAACATCAGACATCACGTCCTCGGAACATGAGGACTCACGACAACAGAGGATGTTGAATAGCGTGCCCGAAGAATCACTGTCGAACCTGGAACTGAGCACCTGAATCTACATTTCGAGAAAATGCAGCCCACATCCAAAGATGTGGGTCAGTACCATGAAAAGAAACCGAGTATATGGGGGTGTATGAAGTAAGGTCGCTTTATACCTCCCACTCAGTGCTAAATATTTCTCCCGGACTTAGCTTAGATCATTTCAAAGACAATCCATAATAAAATAATTTCAGTAATATATAAATATACATCGGGAGCCATCATGCTTCCCATCTATCAAAATCAACCACGTTGTGGATTTCTTTCACACTTGAGTTCAAAACAACTCCATTAAGACCAAAAGGTCAAATCATTCAAAATATCTCAAAAATTCAACATCAACGTGCTTATAACACACACTTTCTAAAAAAACACAATTTCCAATGGGGATTCACGACCCAAATATCAAAATCATGATAAATATCATTCAAGATTCATGCTTTATATCTCCACATATGTAAATTCATCTTTCAAAATCATAAACATCAAGATTTCATAATAATCATCATAAGATATGGGTTCATGCTTCAAATTCACAAAAATCAAGTAAAAATCATGTCTTTGTAAAGAAAATTACTTTTGGGCACAAGAACGAAAGAGAGTTCTTGTTGAAAAATCCCACATACCTTGAATGATGAACTTTAGATCGATACTCATTTTTGAGATGTTAATCGTGCCTTTGAATGATGGTTCTTGGAGTTCTTGAACTAGAAACTTGGAATCTTGAATAAATTTGCAAAATTAATGGTGTACTTTGGAGGTTCTTGAAGTTGGATGTAGGAGATTAGGCTTTTCTTTTTGAGGGAATTTAATGAAATATAATATATAATGCTTCTAATAGGCTTTAATATAGGGTTTGAACGGATTTTGGGTGAGGGGGATGACCAAAATGCCCCTAAAAATCAAATAATTCTCGAATCTATCCATTGGTAGACTATTTTGATAGTCTGAAGTAGATAAACCATAACGTTTTACTCCGATATTCAAATATGATGAAACTAATTTCATTAGAAAGAGGACTCTCATATATTTTCGTTGATAAATAGTATCTCACCCAGATCATTTTGAACGAGGAGTTATGATCGTTTGAAGTTGACCCAAAAATTTACTTTTGATAGGCTGAAGTAGATCGACCATAACTTTTTGCTCCGATAGACAAATTGGATGAAACTAATTTCATTGGAAAGAGGACTCGCAAAGCTTTCCGTTGATATATAGTAAATCACCTAGATCATTTGTTTAAAGTTGGAGCAAAAATACGCCAGGCCTCAGTACTTTTTCCTGCACGTTTAACTGTTTACTACTATTCACGGTTCGATCGGAATGTTCATAACTCGTCGCTCGGGTGTCCGTTTTGGATGATCCACATATCTTTGGAAAGATTATTTGATACTCTACATAATTGTGGGTCATAATATAAGACATTCTACACGAAAAATTTATAATTCATTCTAGAAAATAGAACCCAACACGTTTATGCACAAAATTTCAACAAAAAATTTCTCGGGGTATTACAATGTCGCGAAGGACACGTTCTGGGCCGTCTTTTGAGATATAAAATCTAACTAAAATATTGCCTACTTACCTTGATATGAGTGGCTTTTTGGACCAAAAGATTCATACTGATTGATCGACGATTGAAGCATACCGGGATAAAATAGATAATCCATTTGATGTACAATATGTCGAAGGAATTTCTTAATAAACCAATGGTATCCTGTAAGTTTAGTGTCATGATTTAGTTTTATTTCACAAATTTCATAACGCTTGCATGAACTCCAAGATATGGATTATCTATTTTTTTATAACGCAGGAATTGCGGTCCTTTTGTTACCACCTACGCCGAGTATTTGAGTGATGGATTACAAGTACCAAATGATGGACTTGATGCCGGATTACCCCGTAAAAGATATGCTTCTCTTTTATGTAAATACGGAGAAGCAAGAACTCAGAAGCCGTATGCAAGCGATATTAAATATCCACGACGACCAAAGCCGAATTTCGTAGCACCGTATGAAGACAACTTGTCTATATTGATTAGATCTTTATAGCTTGAGTCCATCAATGTAATAACCTATCCTCCTTGGTTTAACTTGTTGATTTATTTGTAGAGTAGATCGTTTGTACCCATAATGATTTTTTTTACATTTTATTTATTTGTTGAGTTATTTCATGTAATTTCCGAAGGCTTTGATTTATTTGATGTTGTCTATGAATATAATTTAATCCTTAGTTTTGAACATGTTAATTGAAATGGAGTACTAGATTCAAATATTGCAACAGATAATACATCTGCTGCAACAGATGACATATCTTATCAAACAGATTTAGACATATTTTGCAACATGAGATGCAACACGTAGGTCATCTACTGGAAATTATATAATAGGTCTTCCTACTTTTTTATTTGCTCCAACAGATTATCGATTAGTTGCAATAGATAGATTATATATTGCAACAGATCGTATATCTGTTGCGACAGATTGACTGGGAACATCTGCATAATGCAACAGATGACCAACCTATTCCAACAGATAATCAATCTGTCACAACAGGTACTATATCGGTTACGATAGATATAAAATCTGTTGCATTATAAAAATTCAACTTGGCCAGACATAAAAATTATTGCCACTACATGTAAAGTCAATTGGCTTGAAATAAAAATTTGTTATCGTGTTCGTCTCTGTCTTTGTACATATTCTTCTTTATACACAGGCTCCAACCATTTAGTTAGTACCCCATATGCCGAGGACGCTAATTGCCTGCCCCTCATGAGGCAGAGAATTTCATCAATATACTGTGGTATAAGAAGATAATTTTTAAATAGGTTAGTAATTATAAAGAATAAAAACACAGTGGAAAGAATCCGATGCAGAGGGTTCTCTAAATCAGTTTATAGATTACCCAGCCAACGTAACTTATGCAATAGATGTGTATTATGTTGCAACAGAATACCAAGCTGTTGCAACAGATTACACATCTGGTGCGTAGATTCTTCTTCATGGAGTAGATTGGAAGGCTAGGTTATCAAAAGTAAACTTACATTGTTCCCATACCACACGCGCATATTTATCATATTCGTGAAGTCTTTGGCGGCAAATGAATGTATGGTGTATTCTTTTTTAACCTTCATCTTCATGAATTTTTCCAGTTCATTCTTCTTCTCCTTGCCAAGCGCCACAAATATGTCCACCTTCTTCGGCGGCCCTTGAACTTCAACAACTCTTGGAGCGGGAGGGTTGTAATTTTTGCTGATTTCAGAATGGATAGAGTTTATCTAATTTTTCTTCTCTTCCTCCTAACCGCCACTGTAGGAGTGCATGGCTCCCCTACCTTATTGGATGGTATGACACCCCTCCTGGATATCAAATCCTCAGCAGCTTTAGCAATAGCCTCTAGGTTTTTAAGAAATTTATCCTCTGTCTTTGCACACTTTGTATTTGCAATAAGAACATGAGGGTGGAGAGGGATGAGAGGAACTACTGTAAGGGTGGGAGGAACTGGTATAGGGGTGAGAAAGAGGACCTAAGCAAGGGGTGTTTTCAAAAGTATTTATTTTTTGCTAAGCACCAACATGCTCATAATCACGACTGGCAGTAGCAGTATTAGGATGGCCTCCACCATCTCAAACAACTCCACCAGCAACACCCCCAAAAGAAGCACCCAGATCTGTTGCAATTTAAGATTGGTCATGAAGAGCTTCAACATTAGGCTGACCTTGCCTAACTACTCTTCTTATGGATGTTACTCTAGCCAATTCCTTTTTTATTAACTCCACTGTTGGGTCTTCTTTTGTATCAACAAGACCTAGAGTAAGAAAAGAAGTCATCCCCAGCTTATCAATGGTAGTCACAATCCAAGGATGCACAACTTATAAAAAAAAAAAGACATGAGGCATTTAAATCATATAATAATAATTTCCAGTCAGTTGGGTTACATGGGGCTCAGGTTACATGGATGTTAACTCAGCCAACTTATGCAATAGACGATCTAACTGCCGCAACAGTTGATCTGTATATCAAAATAGATTGATATTATGTTGTATCAGATTACCCATTTGTTGCATAATTTTCATAGATGGGTAATCTATTGAGTAGTGTTCAGAGAACCAGAGCAACAGATGGTTAATCTGTTGTAAAATATGGATCGTCTATCGCAACAAATTACCTATCTGTTGCACCAGTTCCAGTTGATAGGTAATCTATTGCAACAAACGACCCATCTATCGTAATAGATAGAACATCTATTTCAATATCTTTCTTTAAGGAAAATTATTTAAGTAGCATGAAAACGTACTGCATTATCCGGAGAGTTAAAGAGATCAACCTCCTTAATATATTTTTGTTGCTCTTTGTTACGGCCAACCACCAAAGGATCCTTGGATGAGAAACCTTATCCGGGTAATCCTTGAATTGCTTTCAGAGGGGAGGAATGGCTTCACATGCCCAAGCCTAAAAAATGTAAACAGGAAGCAAGCAAAAAAAAGTCATAATAACTATATTCAATATAAATTAATATATGAGTAAAAATAGTGATCAATTTTACCATGAAAGCCCAAGAAAAGCCCAAGGAAAGCCGTGTAATGTGGTCATCTTTGGCTTTACCTTTTTCAGTAAATATTTGACAGTCAAGTAGTAGTTGTCATATCCTCAGGGATAATCGTTGAATTTCTCAAAATCATCAGCAAGCACCAACAAATCATCTTCTATGACTTTGTTGATGTCTCTTGCCAATAAAATGGAATGGAGAAACCAAACTAAGCACAATTTCTCCCTGTAGTGCTTTGGTATGTTTTTATTCTTGAGATCCGCCATCAAAACCTCCACTCTGTAGCTAGGTTCAACAATGCCCAATAAACCATTTTTTTTACCTTGTACTTGTTGGACCCTTTGTGGGATTTCCTTGATGAGAGGTTCTTCTGGACGATCGCATCTCTATCCCGTCACTATGGAAAACTCTTTTAATCCAAAATAAATTGGCATGCCACAGTAGTTGATCCAGACTTCATCCATCTTTTTTTTGCCCTCCTTCGAACCTTCATCATCCCTCGCATACTTAATCCTGCACTTGAGAAGGCCATATACCATGATCATTGGAAAACGAAAAAGGCGGGCCTCAGACAGATCAAGAAAGTATGCAAAGCAGCTCTTCTTAAAAAGTTCATCCATGTTTTCCTTCTTCATAATATTCCTAAGTTCGTTAAAAGGTTTCCCCAACTGATATTTAAGTACAACATCACAAAATGCTGCATTAGGGCTATTCATCGGCATCGCAACTTGAAACCCATTGATACTAATAGTTTTGACAAAATCATGCTGGGATTTTGATATTATTTCACGCCCCATTGGAGAGAAGGAGTAATCACTTTCTTCAACTTCATTTTGTCCTAACTGAGATTGTTCTGGAAGTTTCTCTGAATCTATCTGTACTCTAGCCTTTTTTATTGGGTGATCAGAAGTTGATCCACTTTCGATTTCTTTTCTTCTAGGAGACATCTTTTAACTACAAATAATAGAAAAACAAAAAATACATTGCATTTGATATCTGCATAATTTTTTAAAAAAAGGTAAGATAAATTTCAATAAATTATTCTACGCCACATTACAAAAAAAATACTCCAACGGATAACCCATCAGTTGGAACAGATGGGGAATCTGGGTAAGACAAATTTCAATAAATTATTCTTCGCCACATTACAAAAAAAATACTCCAACGGATAACCCATCAGTTCGAACAGATGGGGAATCTGTTTGAAGACCTATTTAATATCTCCCAACAGATATTCCACCTGTTGCAATAGATGGATAAATTTCAATATATTATTCTACGCCACATTACAAAAAAGTACTCGAACGGATAACCCATCAGTTGGAATAGATGGGGAATCTGTTTAAAGACCTATTTAATATCTCCTAATAGATCTTCCACCCATTGCAATAGATGGACCACCACCACCACAACCAATGCCACCAAGACCACCACCAATGCCACCAATACCAACACTAAGACCACCGACACCACCACCAAAAAATACAAATACCAACACCACCAACAACAGCCACGAACAACACCACAAACACCATCCAACAATACTACGACAGTCAACAAAATACTGAGAGAAAAACTAGGGTTTTCTAGGGTGCTTCCTACTTTTTTAGCATCAAAATTCAAAATTGTTAACTCATTCTCGAAGATAATACAACTAAAAGTCTTTTTTTCATCATTAACTAAAAATTCCTATTTTTTAGAATAAAGAACAAATGTAGAACTCTTCTCGAACTATGTTACCTGTGAATACAGAGAAAATAACAGATACAAGCGGGAATGAAGTCAAAAATAACAACTATATATGGTCATAAATGGAAGAAAATCGACCTATTTTGAAGGGTTGAGCAATATGTTGAGTAGTTGTTTTTTATATTGTTAAGAGAGAGAGAGAGAGAGAGAGAGAGAGAGAGAGAGAGAAGAGTGAGAACTTCAAATTTGAAATAAAAAGTTTTTCGGATAAATGGATGATTTGTATGGGTTGATTTGTAATTTTGGAAAAAAATAACAAGTTTTAAAATTATTAATTTGGTCCGAATTGATCTTAATTAGTTTTAACCATTTTAAAAGACATAGTTTTTTAAATATTAAGTTGATGAGAACTCATTTCAACTCAGAGTGATCAATCGACGATTTGGGTCGAGATAAACGTAATACTAACACCATACAATTGCAAAGACGCAATTGGATTTGTAGTTGACCCTGTGAGCTCATTAATTCATCCCTAGTTCCACCTAAATTAATTTAGGTACTATCACCATCTTAAAATTGAGTAGATGAGAACTCATTTCAACTCAGAGTGATCGATCAACGACTCGGGTCGGGATGAATGCAATTGTAAAGACTCAATTGGATTTGTAGTTAACCCTGTGAGCTCATTCATTTATCCCTAGTTCTACCTGAATCAATTGCAATAAAATTTATTGCAATAAAGGACTGAACTGTTAGATATTTTCAAATAGATATTCATATCTGTTGCAACAGATGACATATCTGATTTAATTATCAAATAGACATTTGCATCTGTTGTGACAGATGACTGAGCTGTTGAAAATTTTCAAACAGCTATTTATATCTGTTGTACCAGATGACATATCTGATTTAATTAATTATCAAATGGACATTTTCATCTATTGTCACAGATGACTGAGTTGTTGAAATTTTTAAATAGATATTTATATCTGTTATAATAGATGACTGAGCTGTTTAGATTTTTAAACAGATATTTATATCTGTTGCAATAAATGGAATATCTATTTGAAAATCTTTTTTTCTTTTAATTTTAAAGCATGCTTCTGTCCGAGTAGATAAAGTAGTACTTACTACTAAAGGCGATAAAAAATATTTCTTAGATAACTCAAAAGTGAGTTCATTGAGCAGTCTTATCTTGTCTTTTCAATGTCACTAGTCTTTCTCTTGCCCCTCAAATTATTAATGAATATTAATTAATGAATATTGAAAACCACCATATCTACGTGCATAATACATCTATAGAAATTATCTCATCTCTTCTCCTTCAGTTGTAGCCCTAAATTTATTTTATTCAACTCTCATCTTTTTCTTTCTCTCCTCTTTAGGATTATCACAACCTCTTTTCTCTTCTCTTCTCATAAAGATCCTTTCATATCTAAACCGATCCATATCTTTCCTCGATTGAAATTATTATTTTGATCCCCTTTTTGACATTAAGGTATGATTCATTATTGCTCTTTCATTCTCGTCTTCTTTTTTGCAAGTTATTTACATCTATTTTTTTTATTTAATTACTATTTGCCCATATTATATTTATTTAAAAATTTTGAAGGAACTCTTAAGTGTTGAATAAACGAATCGAGAATTTTTATCATAATATGAGAAAAAAGTCATCTGTTGGGAGAAATTTAAAAGCCTTGTTGGCAGTATCATTTTTTTGTATTTATTTTATTTGTTTCTTTATTATTGATGTTTTTGGTGGGGTTGGCATTGTTGGAACTTGTGGTGTGGTGTTATTGATGGTGTTGGAACAAAGGATGTTGCTTCTTTATTGTTGATGATGTTGTTGGAACAAATGTTGTTGTTTTTTTATTGTTGATGTTTTTTATTTGTAGTTTATGTTGTTGTTGATGTTGCAACAGATGGAGAAACTGTTGGAACAAATCAAGCCACTATCAAGGCTGGTTTGATGTATTCCAACAAACTTTACATCTTTTGCAACAGACTTCATATTTGTTGCAATAGACTCTACATCTGATGCAATAGACTCTACATCTATTGCAATAGATAGATAATGTTCTTTGTTTGACATCAATTTTTTTTCCTCTTCTTTGTAGATATAAGGAACTGAAAGTTTATCAACTTTTGCCTGACCATCACAAGAGGCTGCAATAAAGATGGGTTCGGAGGAATAAGCTGCATGCAGATAGAACCACTTCATATGTGGGAGGTATGTATTACTGACAATGTTATCGTGGAAACACACATAGAGTACACTGATTTTGTGAATGTTGTTTTTACCAATTAATCATACATCATTCAAACAAGATATCTGCAATTTTATAGTTAAGTTTGGTAGGACCGAACTGATAAGGCTGAGGGACCATGAATATACCTTGTTAAGATTTAATGTTGGTTGTTGCTCATGTATATTTGTCAAGCATTATGAAGGGATCTAGTTTTGGTGTCATTGTAAAGAGATTCAATAGCGATTGGACTAACTTTTAGGGTGCATTGGACTTCTAAAAGACCTTCTAAGCCTAGCACTTCATCTAACAATAACGAAAAACCAATATAGTTATTTTCCTAGCCCAAATTTATATGGTTGAGTTGTTCGGGGTGATGATTATGCGCCAGAAGGTGCAGTAGAAGAATGCCCTCGAGGGAAAATGGATGGTTGATGAAAAACTATAGCATCTGAGAGCTAATTAAAGAGGATACATTGGGTAGAAAGTAACTTCTAGCGAAGCTGGCTGATTAAATTATCCTAAAATATGAGAAATTTGTATCAAGTGCAAATATGAAAGTGTATCCGGTAATGAAAAATTCGTCTGTTGTTTCTCTCAAAGAAAAATAGTGTAGATGGATACTTTACAAGGGAGTTGCGACTAGGTAGCGTGGTTGGTATTATCACCTAGATAGAAAATAGCAGAAGAGCAAGAAAGCCGCCTTAAGGGAATCAAGGGTTGAAATATTGTACAGTAAGTCTAGAAAACTTGTGCCAACAGCAACTGCAGTTAAAGTAACAAAGCTAAGCGAAGGCGGAAATTTTTAAATTTTAAATTGCATCCCATGCCTTCTTGTTTGTGGTTTTGATTAGGTCCACTGTTGTTGACCTGATCGAAACCACAAACAAGATTAAAAGGCAAATTGAGTTTCATTACTTCCTTAGAAATATGGTTATAATTGATTGTATTTTCTTGCCTTATCATGCTTTCAACATTCCTTGGAGAAGATCAGAGGCTTGCTGTAGTATGTGAATCCCGATAATTTTAAATCTTACCTCCAGCTTGATGATTCTGTATTCAAATGGTCGTTGTTGTCTTTAAAGTTGGTAGAGAGTTCCTGATCTCTTGTGAGCTCGATCAGGAATACTACCTTCAAAGTTGTGGCATTCTAGAAGCCCTTCAGAACACTTTCTTCAGAAGCCTTAAAGGATACATATAGGGTTGTTGTGTATATTTTAGGTCATAATATGTTGATGCACAGTCAAGATGTGGTCCCAACCATTAAATAACTTACTTTTATCGAGTGTTACTCAATGCAGCTTGGTCAACCAACCTTTAAGGAATTTGATAAATTAATAAGAAAGAAGTTACATAACGTTCACTCTAAATCGACTCTACAAATCCTATCAAACGTTACATAACTCCAGGCTCATTACCCTATCAAAAAACTTTGCCCGAGTTGGTGGAAAAATTAAATGAGCTCAATCTCTCAGCCTTTCTGTTGATCGTTCTTCTCTAATTATAGATGTCAAGATATTCGCCATGCAAAAGTCTACACCATCGCTTGAAATGATTTTCAGGGCGCAAGTCTTCAGAAGGAATCAATAGTAATCCCTCAATATCACTTGATATTGAGAGATTCCTAGTCATGTCTTCCCAAGACTTTCGCTACAGCAAGAATTTTTGCTGATGACAAAATATCTGCCATGCAAAAGTCTACACCATCAGAAAAAATGTTTGCCACAGCGAAAGTCTTCAGAAGGCATGACTAGTAATCTCTCAATACCAAGGAAGTCTTGTACGAAAGTCTTCAAAATAAATTCGAAAATAAGGAAGTTTTCAACAATGACTACATGTAATTACCATAAAAAACCTCACCAGATTCACTCCACGTTCAAAAGAAAAGGCAAAAATATTTTCATTTGCATTCGCATGTTATTTGCTTAACAAACTAAACAAAGATGAAATGCGAATGCAAATGAAAATATTTCTACCTTTTCTTTTGAACGAGGAGTAAATCTGGGGAGGTTGTTAATTCTATAATTATATGTAGTCACCTTTGAAAACTTCTTTATTTTCGAATGTCTTCTGAAGACTTTCATACAAGACTTCCTTGGTATTAAGGGATTACTGTTAATGCCTTCTGAAGACTTGCACCCTGGAAAGCATTTCTGGCGATGGTGTAAACTTTGCATGGTGGATATATTTTCATCCATAATTGGAGAAGAGTGATCAGTAGAAAGACTGAGAGATTGAGCTCGTTTGATTTTTCCACCAACTCGGGCAAATTTTTTTTATAGGGTAATGAGCCTGGAGTTTTGTAATGTTTGATAGGCTTTGTAGAGTCGGTTTAGAGCAAACGTTAAGTAACTCCTTGCTTATTAATTTATCAAACCCTTTGAAGGTTGGTTGACCAATCTACATTGCGAAACGCTCGATAAAAGTGAGTTGTTCAACTGTTGGAACCACATCCTGACTATGCATCAACACATTTTGACCTAAAACAAACACAACGACCCTCTATGTATTCTTTAAAGCATCTGAAGAAAGTGTTTTAAAGGCCTTCTTCAATGCCATAACTTTGAAGGTAATATTTCTAATCGAGCTCACAAGAAATCAGAAACTCTATACCAATTTCAAAGACGACAACGACCAGCTTTAATGCAGAATCAGCAAGCTGGAGGCAAGCTTAAAAATTATCGGGATTCACATACTACAGCAAGCATCTGATCTTCTCCAAGGAATGTTGAAAGCATGCTAAGGCAAGAAAACACAATCAATTATAACCATATTGCTAAGAAAGTAATGAAACTCAATTTGCCTTTCAATCTCATTTGTGGTTTCGATCATGTCAACAATAGTAGACCTAATCAGAACCACAAATAAGAAGGCATGGAATGCAATTTAAAATTCAAAAATTACCGCCTTTGCTTAACTTTCTTACTTTAATTGCAGTTGCTATTGGCGCAAGTTTTCTAGACTTACTATACAATATTTCAACCCTCGATTCCCTTAAGGCGGCTATCTTGGTCTTCTGCTATTTTCTATCTAGGTGATAATCCTGACCACGCTACCTAGTCACAGCTCCCTAGAAAAGTGTCCATCTGCATTATTTTTCTTTGAGAGAAACAACAGACGGATTTATATTATCGGATACACATTCATATTTGCACTTAATTTAGATTTCTCATGTTTTAAGATAATTTCATCGGCCAAATAATATATTTGTTGTCACAAATGAGTTATCTGATGCAACTGATATAGAATCTGTTGTCACAACTCAATAAAAACGATTCTTGAAAAGAACTAATTAATAATAATAGTCTGAATAATCATGACTTATCACAATATTTTTTAATTTAATTAAGTCATTACTTTTCACAGTAATTAAAAATGTAATTAATAAATGGAGGTGAACAGTTAGATTATATTTTGCAATAGATAGGTTATCTGATGCAGCAGGTTTTATATTTGTTGCAACAGATGATATATCTGTTGTCACAGATGAGTAATCTGATGCAACTGATATAGAATATGTTGTCACAACTCAATAAAAATGGTTCTTGGAAAGAACTAATTAATAATAATAATCTGAAAAGTCATGACTTATCACAATATTTATTTTCTTAATTTAATCAAAAATGTAATTAGTGAATGGAGGTGAACAGCTGGGCCTTTTTGTCTTGCCTCTCATTCAAATTCAATCCTCTATAAATAGGTCCCTCCTTACTCAATTGTTCATTCAACTACACTCTATTTATTTATTACATCTCATCTTTCATATTACACCAGCACTTCCACCATTTTCTCTTCCCTGACTAAGGTAAGTTTTTTTCTTGTCAAATTGTAGTTTACGTTGTCTTACATTCGGTTATTCTTAAGATCTTTACTTTTGATTTTAAGTTTTTTGTCAATTCACATGTGTTCTAGATTATGGCTGACCTAGTGTGGGATGTTGCTTTTCTACAAGACGCCGTGAATGAACTTTGGAATCAAGTTCGTGACCTACAATGGGAACTGGAAGGAATTAGAGAAAGAATGCTCCACGAGATACACAGTCTGAGGAGGGCCTTGCTACTTCCGGTTGAAGATTAGCCGACTGGCAATGATGATAATAATAATAATAATAATAATAATTTGATTATTATTTTTCTTTTAGTCTATATGTATTTTTATTTGTTTTTGTTTAATAAAAAAATTATGTTTGATCTTTGACGTTTTAATGCATATTTAATTTTCACTGTCTATTATCTTCTCAACAAACATGTCGACAATTCGATGTAAAAAGGAATAATCTAGATCTACAGTAGCAATAGCAAGATTTATCTGTTGAGTTTGTGGCAGAGGCTGATGTGTTGTTCAAAATAGATTACTCATATGTTGCAACAGATAAAAAGTCTGATGCAACTGATAATCAGTCTGATGCAACAGATAAATAGTTTGTTTCAACAGATGACTAGTTTGTTGCTTGGCTTTGACGTTTTAATTCGTACTCCCTCCATCTCAAATAACCCGGCCTAAATTGAGATTCCACATTGATTAAGAAAAATAATTAATAGCATATCTAGTTTACTATAACCCACTGATCAGTTGGTGGGACAGTAAACGTGTTTGAAATAACTATTGTTTGCTATTCAATCGAAATTTCATAAATGATGTTTCCATTTTAATTTGAAGAAAGAGTGATTAATACAAAGGGTAAAACATGGATTTTTTTTAATCTTTTCTTAATTAATGAAAAAGACAAGTAAAATGAGAAATTAAATTAGGAAATTCGGGATGGGTAATTGGGCGTAAGGAATAATTTTGAATCCAGTAGCAATAGCAAGAGTTGAAACATATTGGTTATCTGTTGAGTTTGTGGCAGAGGCTGATTTGTGTTGTTCCATCAGATTAATCATCTGTTGTAACAGATAATTTGTTTGGTGCAACAGATAAATAATCTGATACAATAGATAATAAGTCTGATGCAACAGATAAATAGTCTAATGCAACAGATAAATCTTCTGATGCAACAAATTACTCATTTGATGCACCAGATGATTGATCTGTTTAAATTGTGGGCACTTATGTTGGATTCATGATCGAAGTTCTATCCATTGTTGGAAAAACAGCAGTGTACCCAGATGACAAATACGAATAAAAATCATAATTTTACTTATCAAAGTCACCTATGAAGTAATGCCAAAGTGGGAAGTGATGTAGTAAACAAAATTTGACCTAAGAAATTGGTCAGATAGCTGTAGTAGCTCTGTACCAACAACAATAAATGGTCGACAAGAAGAAGATGAAGATGATAATGAAGTAGAAGATGATGAATAAAGCAGCAGAAATAGTGAACAACAAAAATAACTAAGAGAAAGAAACAACAATGGATGAAAAGAGAGAGAAAGATGCCTTTTTCCCTCTGTTTATCGTTATTTTAGGTAAACATTGGGATCAAAGTGTAAATTTAAAAACTTGTGGGGTTATTTTTAAACTTTTTCAACTTTAATTGTTACATCCACTCAATAATTAAGACTTGTGTCACCCACACCTCATTTTAAAAGTCTTTTGTCACCTACAACCCAAAGCCCCAAGTAATATTTATCTTTATCTTCGCACGAACAATAAATGCTTCACCGATATTTGCATTCTACGATAGATTGGATATTGAATGTTACATATCATTAAATTGAAGAGACATTCATATTTATCTCCTGCACGAACATACAAACTTTTCAATGATATTTGTATTCCATAATAGATTGAATATTAAATATCACATAAATTTGTATAACAACCACAACAAACATATAATATAATCATATGATTATTTAAACGTGATTTTATTACATGACAACAAATGAAATTCTATCTACAAACAGTGAACAAAAAATCAAATAACTAAGAAAATTGAAAAATATAATGGAGAGAAACTTGAGGCATGAAGGGCAATAACCGCAGCTTTTCTTTTCTTTTTTTTCATTATTTATACTGCTAGCAAAATAGGTACATATTGTTAATTTTACTATAGCATTAAAAAAGTCATAACTTTTGAATTAATGGTGAAGCTTTTGGAATTTACTAACAAAAAGAAACGATTGTTGGGGTAATTTATGATAGAGGAAATGATTAGTCATATAAACAGATTTTCGAATCATAGTAATAAATAAAATTATTATAATTAATAAGATAGGAGGAGATGAGTGGTAATTAACACACACACATATATATAGTATAAGTTATTCTTAATATCAATTTTAGTTGTGCTTTATTATATTTGATTGAATAAATAAAAGGAAATAAAAAGACAAAGAAAGAAAGAAAAAAGGGTGAATTAAGGAAATGATATAATTATCATTAATAGAATGATGGAAAGAATTAAATCCGACTATTTTTAAAATTTTGTAAACTTTTAAGGTGAAATTTATGTATTTTAAAATTAAAAAAAAATGCTAAAAAAAGGACAAAAATGATAAATATAAATCCAACCCAGATAGCGTCACGTCAAGTCTATAACCTCAAAAACACGTCAAGTCTTGTTCTTATGCATCCCTTGTCCATGTTTGAGATACACACGTAGCAAAAGCACCTTCAAATCCAAATTTACTTGAACCTTTCGAGGATAATATTTCTCAATTAGAAGAGTTAACTAAAAAGGAGTTAAATATTGTGTCTCTCTCTAAAAAATTTCTTCCCTCTCATTCCTCGCTCAATACCTTCAAACCCTTACCTTCATTGGGTTCTGATACAAAATATTTTTTCTCCTTTTTTTGTTAATAATCATAGCCAAAAGTGGTGGCCGACGGCATTGGTCAGAGAATTTTTGTTGGATTGCGACGGGCGCGTGGACATTACATCTCTTTTAATTTTACAATTTCAATAACAACAACACCTAATAATGATCAATTTTACCAAAGAAAATTTTTTCTTCTTTTTTATTAATAATCAAAGCCAAAAGGCGATGGCAAGCGACGTTGGTTCGACGAAATTTTGTTGGATTTTGGCGGGCGTGTGGACATCACATCCCTTTTAATTTCATGATTTTAACACCAACAGCACCTAATAACAATCAATTCCACCAGAGAAACGCCAGAATTAAGCATCCCCGGTGTTGTTCATGGTATCCGTTGTCTTCGCTAGTCGGAATGAATCTAGTTGAGCTCAATCTGTTGGTGTCGGTGGTGGTAGATTCATGGGGAAAAATCCTTTTCTCACACCCAACTGAACCCTAATCATAATCCTAACCCTAAGAAAGAGCATAAGCAATTTCATCACATATCTAATGATCATCACATAGATGATTCGTTGATCGTGACGCAAACGATGTCTGATTATGCCTATTCCTTCAATCAACGGCCAATTGAATCGACGACCAATGTTGACGGCCTCAATCTTGGAGGATATATGACTTACAACATTGTATCTTACAACAAAATCGAGATTCATAAGCTACAGAGTCGGCTGGTGGCAAAGAAGTTGAA
The DNA here is from genome assembly GCF_002878395.1 of Capsicum annuum. Lineage (NCBI taxonomy): Eukaryota > Viridiplantae > Streptophyta > Magnoliopsida > Solanales > Solanaceae > Capsicum > Capsicum annuum. The sequence continues at coordinate 79,469,254 of NC_061112.1, forward strand.
TGTCACATAAAGCCAGGCTCTATAAATAATTAAAAAAATTGAGGAGTTAATTGATACTCTATGTGGGTAGAAGAAGAGAAAAGGTTCGAGTTAATGTATCTATGTATGTGGGTGAAGTGAAAAGGTTCATACGTCATTACTAACAAAATTTCAATACAAATAAATGACACTAATTGTAAAGAAAAAAAAAATTAATCAAAATATTTTGATATTAAAAATTTTTAAAAATGAGAAAAATGAAAAATGAAAATGGAGATCATTGAGAGGTGCCACATGAGCAGCCTTCAATGTCTCCTTTATTAATATATATATAGATTAGAGAGAAAATAAATGAAAGAAGAATTTGGAGAGGAGATGAAATTTCTTTTTTTAAGAATACTTTTTCTTTTATTTGTTCTTATTTTAAAAATTGTTATTTAATGATAAGAAGTATTCCTTAGATTTAACCGATCGGCCAAATATGTAAAATGGCATATCGTTCAAAAATTCTCTTTCTACCATTGATTGCCCAAATGATCCTCTAAGTTGCGCTTTGCTCTAAAAGGGTGAATCTCAAAAATAGACTCATATTGGGGTGACTTTCAAATTTTAGCCCCAAATAAAAAAGCTTCCTTAAAATAGCCTTTACCTATTAACTAATATTTTTTTGAACAAAATTGCCCCTGATCAATGGAGTAAATTACATAAATAATCCTCATATTGAATAACAACTCCATATTTATATCTTTCAACTTTTATTTTTTTATCTTTTTAATTTTACTTGGATTTATAATTTTTTTTTTCTCTTTTTATTTTTTCTCAACCCTTACTTTTTCCTTTTTTCCTCTCAACTTCTTTATTTTTCTTTTTTATTTTATATTTTTTTTATTTTTTATTTTTTATTTCCTCTTTTTTTTTTGTTCTTTTTATTTTTTCTCAACCCTTACTTTTTTTCCTTTACACCTTTCAATGTCTACTTTTATAAAAAGAAAAACCTTTTTTTTCTTTTTAAATTTTTCTCGACCTTTATTTTTATTTAATCTTTCTTTTTTATCAACCTTTATTTATTCCTATTCTCTCTCAACTTTTACATTTTCTTTGATTTTTATTTTTTAATATTTTTCTTCATTTTCTTTTTTTTTTTCGCAATTTTAATTAGTTTTGTTCTTTTCTTCGATTTCTTCCATTCAAGTTAAATCTTATGATCAAGAGTTGACACTACTACATTGCAGAGGCAAGACTTGTGACTTTCAAACAACAAGTTATGTTTCATGGGCAAAAGTCGACACTACCATATTGTATTTTAATTTATGAGATCTTTTATAACTCTTACCTTAGAGGAAAGACTTAGCTCAAGGACTTTCAAACAATAAATTATACCACACAGGCAAGAGTTGACTCTACCACGTTATGTTTTCATTTATGAGATGTTCTACAATTATTGCCTTAGAGGTAAGACTTAACTCAAGGACTTTCAAACAACAAATTATGCCCCACGGGCAAGAGTTGACTCTACCACATCATGTTTTCATTTATGAGATGTTCTACAACTCTTGCCTTAGAGGCTAGACTTGACTCAAGGACTTTCAAACAACAAATTATGTCCCAAGGGCAAGAGTTAACTTTACCACGTTATATTTTCATTTATGAGATATTCTACAACTATTGCCTTAGAGACAAGACTTGGCTCAAGGACTTTCAAACTATAAATTATGCCCCACGGGTAAGAGTTGATTTACCACGTTATGTTTTCATTTATGAGGTGCTCTACAATTATTTCCTTAGAGGTAAGACTTAATTAGCTCAAGGACTTTCAAACTACAAATTATGCCCACGGACAAGAGTTGACACTACCACGTTATGTTTTCATTTATGAGATGTTCTTCAACTCTTACCTTAGAGGCAAAACTTAATTAGGTCAAGGACTTTCAAACTACAAATTATGCCCCACGGGTAAGAGTTGACTCTACCACGTTATATTTTCATTTATGAGATGTTCTACAACTTTTGCCTTAGAGGCAAGACTTAGCTCAAGGACTTTCAAATAATAAATTATGCCCCACGGGCAAGAGTTGACACTACCACATTATGCTTTTATTTATGAGATATTCTACAACTTTCGCCTTAGAGACACGACTTATCTCAAGAATTTTCAAAGAATTTCGTAACAATAATTCATGCTTTGATGTCAAAAAAAGAACATACCTTTATGGATTATCTAATTTTTTATTTATTAGCAAAATATAAGAGAAGTTGAGAAAAAAAAACGATCAAACAAAATAGGAAAATAAAATAAAATAAAAAAATGAGAAAAAAGAAAAGAAAAAAATAAATATCAAGAAAAAAGCAAAGAATTAAAAAAATTGAGAAAAATGAGGGGAAAAAGAGAACTAAAAAAGGAAAAAAACGATCAAACAAAATAGAGAAATAAAAAAAAAAGAGTGAGAAAAAAGGGAAGAAAAATATAAAGATTAAGAAAAAAATGAATAATTAAAAAAATTGAGAAAATAAAAAATGAGAGGAAAAAATAAAAATAAAATTTGAGAAAAATGGGGGAAAAAAAAATAACTGATAAAAAACAAAAATAAAAGAAAAATAAAGGTTAAAGCCAAATGAATTTAAAAAGGAAAAAAAAATAGATAATGCTTGAGAAAAAAAGAAAAAAGAGAAAAAAAATAAAGGTTGAGACAAATGAATTAAAACATGAAAATAAAATTAAAGAAAAAAATAAAAAGTGAAAAATAATAAAATTAAAGAAAAATTAAAAATGAAATTAATGAAAATAAAAGTTGAGAGACAAATAAGTATGAAAAATTTTAAAAATATATTTGAGGTGTAGAGGGGTAAAATAGTACTTGTACTATACTTAAAAAGTAGGGCAAATTAATTAAGGGTGACAAAAATATTTCAAAATTAAAAAAGAGTGACATAAGTATTAAATATTGAGTAGAGGAGACAATTTTAAGATTAGTGTTAATGACACTAATTTTAAAATCCTCAAGTTTTATTATTTACACAAATATCCCTACACCATCACCACCACTCTTCCTCCACACCCTTTTTGTTGCCACTGCCGCCACCTCCTCTTTCTCCACTATCACTATCACTACCATTATCTCTTCCAAATTCACTATTATTTCCTCCCTCTACATAACTATCGCCTATTTTTCTTCTTTCTCCTCCACCTCCGTCACTATCAACACCACAACAAATATCATCTTCTCATTCGACGTCACCACCACCTCCATTTTTATCATAAATATTAATTTTTTATGGGCTCCTCCTCCAATCAGATTTTTTTTTCAGAAATGAAGTAAGTATCGAAGTTTCTACAGAAACAGTAGAAGTTGCTGCAACAACTTCGATAATTGTTGTAACTACTATTAGTTGTTGTAGCAATTACCGTAATTGCTGAAGCAACTCTCATAGTTGCTGAACTTGTTGAATTATTTCTTCATTATTTTTAAAAGAAATCAAAAATTTTCTTTTCAAACTTTTTAACTTTTTTAAAAAAATAGTCTATGAAAATTAAAAAAGGAAGAAGAACAAAATGAAAAGAGAAAGAAAATGAAGAACAGAAGATGAAAGAAGTGGAAAATCTAGAGAGAGAAAAAAAATAAGAAGAAGAAGAAGTTGGGGAAAAAATTTGAAGAGAGAAAGAAAAAAAAGATTGAAAGATAAGAAAAGGGGAGAATTTCTAAAATTTGAAATTTGAAGTTGGAGGATTTTTAATTTATTTTTAAAAAAATTTAAAAATTATACTTTACACCCCAACTAACTTAATCACAATTTAATTAAATTTTGACCTTAGCTGATCAAAATTGTTACTATTTTTAATTTAAAATTTTTTTTTTTGTCACCTTCCTTCTAATTTTCTCTTAAAAAATAATATTATTTTCTAAAGACATTTGGATCAAATATCTAAAGCACCCGTATTAGAATTATGGCATGCAATTTCCTGCTTCTAAAACTTACACAAGCCCAATCGTGAATCCAATTCTTTTCATCCAAACCAAAAAAAAAAAAAGAATTTTGTATTTTCAGTTTGCTCCTCAATAAAAAGGTAACGCTCTGTTTGTTCCTTGCTCGGATGGCAAAAGCAATGGGTGTATCAATTTCTTCGCGTAGAGTATTTGCTCTTGTTCTATTATGGCTCCTCGTGGCATCAACCTCCATAGTCCGCGCCGATCAACTTTCTTTAGGTAACTTTCTCTTTAAATTCTAGGGTTCTCAAATACTTAGCTTATTTGTGTGTTTACTTCTTCATATTTTGAACCGCTTAGTGAAACTATGGGCTCCGCCACTGGGATTTAGGGCTGCAATTATGAAGTATGATAAGATTACGCGTTTTTGAAACTTCAGAGAGTTTTGTTTCAGGCTTGTAGTCCTTGTGTATTACTATAATTACAGAAACTAATTTGAATCAGTTTGTATAAATTCTCAATATCTGTATCTGTTTCGTTATAGTTTGCATAAATAATTCTAAGAACGGCTTAGTGGTTTTTACGTTGAAGTTGCTTTCATTTGACAGTGTAATTTGAATTTCGAAAAGGTTCTTTCTGATGGGTTAAAGTAGAAAAAGATGAACTTTTTTTTTTGGTTAATACTCCTTCCATTTCAATTTGTTTGTCTCGGTTTAATTAGCCAGAGAGTTCACGAAAGGAATAAAAACTTTTGAATCTTGTTGTCTAAAATTAAAGATAGGCATAATATATAAACAGTCCTTTAACTTGACATCAAATTATAACTATGCCCTTTAACTATATAAAAGCTGAACAAAAAAAACTCCAATTCTGCAACTTACATGCGTGAAACTCAATCGTTCCTATGTGGATTAGTAATCCACTCAGACATTGCCACCTAATAAAAAAGACACATTATAACTATGACCTTTAAGTTTTGTCACTGCACAAGTAGCCCTTTAACTATACAAAAGTTGAACAAAAAAACACTTCAATTCTAACTCTGAGGGTCGTGATTTTGAGTGTATACACGCAATTTGCCAAGTAGGATTGGAGTGTCTTTTTGTTCAGCTTTTGTATAGTTTAAAGGGCCTACTTGTGCACCGGTAAAGTTAAAAGTCATAGTTATAATTTGGTGTCAAGTTAAAGGTCCTGTTTATGTATTATGCCTTGAAGATATGTAGAATATACCAAAATGCCTTTGATATTGTGGTTTTAAACATGTCTCACATGGAAAGTTTGAATTAGAGAGTTGTCAAGAAGAGAGAGGCATTCTTTTTAAATTGGAGCTAGCAAAATCTTTTGTATTTTCTTCCTATTGTATTTTTGCATCTGCATGCTGCCATCAATGGTATCGCTTACTTCATAAAAAAGAAGTTTAAAAAGTCAAAATTGGCCTCAAAATCTTGAGAAACATTTACATTTTCCATGTTTTCCGTCAAAGATAGAAACATAATAGCCATTTTGTTGCTTATCAGAATTGCTATGCTGAATAACGTATAGAAAAGGGTTTCCTAAGCTCCGCAGCTAGATGGGCTGGGTTGTTTTTTCCTTTTTCTCTTAACTTCTTCCTACTTTAAAGTTCACTAGTGATTTTTACTTCTCAAATATCTTTAACAGTGATTAGTGATGCACTATAACCTCATGAATTGGTACTAGCAGGTTCTCTCTTTCTTTGTTTGTTTTATTTTTATATTTGATAGTCGAGTACTTGCACATATATATATGTTTTTTTATAACCGTGGTGTCCGGACCAACTTGCGCGCACCTCAACTGAATCTTCAAGATACCTGCTACCTCTCTATAAGGCTAGAACAAATGGGAAGAAATCACCCAGTTTTTGTCTCGGGGAATTGAACCTGAGTTAGCTTTGATGTTTGCACATATTGTGCTATTCCCTAGTACTTGCACATATTGTGCTATCTCTTTTTTAGAGTTCGCTTTGATGTTTCAAATTCCTCTTTAGTGTGGAGAGAGTGAGAGAGCTTCCCAGCAAGTGTTGGTAGATTTTCTTGATAGCTCCTTCTTTAATGTGGTTAGTGCGGCACTGCCCCTGCATAAAATCCAACAGTTAGGATTGGCTTGCAGGTAAGAGGTGATCCTTAGGTGAAAAAGAGTTGTATAGAGTTCTTAGTGTTCCCTTTTGACTAGCTTTAAGTATAGCATGGAGCCAAACATGGGCTCCCACAAAACATTATAACATGTTTATACCTCGAAAAGTATATTTTTCTTTGAACAATTAGTTACTGGTTATATTCATTATAGTTTCTTTTTCTCTTTGTGTTCAACAGTTGTATCTCAGTCTACCACGCTGCAGATCTCTCCAGGAATAGTAGTGGAAAATTCTCCTGGCTCTAATCCAGGAACTAAAGTCATTTGTGAGAGAGTTCAGATCCATGGATTGTCGAGGCTAAAAAGTCTGAGAAAGTTTGCCCATTCAGTGAAGGTAAATGTATCATATCTGAATCCAACTGGGCGTCCACCTAATGCTGAGGTCTGTTTCCATAGGTGAGCCAGTAACCCTTTGTTTCTTTGCTATCTAAACTGGAGAACTAATGCAACTCCAAGTATCCAATATTGCTTCTTGTAGCATATTTTATTTCTTTTTCTGACTAGTAGTTATAGCATAATGCCTTTTCTATTTGTGAAAAATGACAATAGATGATTCTCTTGAAAAGAAAATCATAATAGATGAGTTTCTGAAAACTTGATATATTTACTTCATTGGCTGCCTTTCTTATTGGTATATCATCGTTTTCTTCTTTTTTATAGATTAGGTATTTTCTGTAAATATAGACATATATAATGTCGGTGTATGGTCTGTCATCCTTCTTCTATTATTTAGCTCTCTGCATAGCAATGAGTTATGTGATGAAATTTTTTTGAGTCACATTATATGTTAATTAATCTCCAACCTTAAGTATTTGTTGGTACTCGTTAAAGTTGTGTCCATATGCCTTGTCATTTTCTTTGTTGGTCTGATAGATACCTAAGAATTTGGGTGCTTTATTTCATGTTAAATTTTTATGTTTTGAGGGACATTATTTCAAGAGGTAAAATCTCTACTCTTTCTCTTCTGTAGTATAATGGAATAACTGGAGGTGATGACTGTTTAGGGTGATTTATTGTTAGTGTTGCCCATTTATCAGAAAAAATAACTGAACAATTTCTAGTATGACCTGTCTAATGATAGTTACTTTTGCCTCCAAGTTTATGCCTTTTGAGCTCTTAATATGAAACTTCACCAACCGAAATGTCATCTGATTACCAAAGGCAGCTAAAGAGTTGGAACCTTTTGAAAGTCAGATAGGTATCGGTGGTCTACTTCATCTGTACTGTCTTAAGATAATGTGAGGTTTATAAATTGTTAAGGGCCATTATCATCTTTGCAGGAATCAATCCCTTGCAATTGGGATGTGCCCGTCAGGCCAATGGATGAAACTAACCAAGGGTTCATGGGTGAGATCAATGTCACCTTTTGATCACAGGTTTTTGGATATTAGGATGGCAAGCTCATCTAAGGAAACTTTTCAGGTCTCGCTGCATGAAGGTTTGTTCTCCCTGGGCCAATCTGAAATCAACTTCTTTTTGTTATTTTATTGCTTTTGGCTTTTTAACTTCAATCAAGTAACCTTAACTTCCTTTTATGCAGATTTTTTTTTGTATCGTGTTATGTTTCTGGTACTGGGGATATTGTTACTTACTCTGGCATCCTTCCTTAGCAAGTCTCTAGTATTTTACTATGGTGGTGCGATGGCAATAGGGGTTTTGCTTGTGATCCTGATAGTCCTTTTCCAGGTAACGTTGTACCTTTCATTCTCCAAGAAGTATTCGTACTTATGTAAACTTTGTCCCTTGTCTGAGTGCAAAGAATAGCCTCTTCTAGGATTGCTTGCTTCTCTGTTTTTAATATTAAAAAACATGTGTGTTCTTGTTGAAATTGTCTTTTCAGTTACAATCAGGATAATTTTAGTTCAAAATTACAAAGCAAACTGTTTTTGTTGATTTCAGAAGCTAAAATACTTTTTTCAATGGTATTGTGTGAGATGATATATTTCTTGAAATGGAAATTAATTGCAACTGGAAACTGCAGAGTAGCACCACCAAAGCTCAGTATTTTACATAAAAATCATGTGTCACTGAAGATGGATCTGCGGCTTGCAAAAATCACCCAGATGTTTGGGTGGTGGGCATGGGGGGTGAGGTAGGGAGAATAAAGCTATCAAGATCGTTCACATTAAAAAAGAGATAAAAATAAAATATCGAACAAGCTTAAAGTATTTTGTTACCTGAGATTTGGACTTGGAAAGTATCTTTTTTTTCCTCTGGAAGTATCTTCAACTAATCATCTTTTTTTTTTCTTTTGCAGTGATATTTTTTTATAATCTAATGAAAGTTTAACTTCTAAAGTGTATAGTTAACATTTATAGTTTTGGTTTCTTCCCCTAAATGACACGTATGAATTAAATCATAGATGTGCTTAAACAGAGGAGTAAATGAGAAAACAATTCGAATATAAGAAGATGTTGATAAGACAGGGTAATGAATTAAATTATAAATGTACTATTACGAGGCACTTTTTGAATGTCCCTAGGTCAAAAGTGAAAAAAACATGTTGTAAATGATAAAAGTAAAACTAGGTCTCGCACAACTTTTATCATATAGTATAATATAAGATTGGTTATTATGTCCTCTTGGAGAAATGATATTTTCTGGGCCATTAGAAAGGATAAGTAGGTAAACCTATCCCAGTAAAGAAAAGTACAAGCAGGCAATTAATTTGAACAAGAGGATTATAAGTAGAATTTATCAACAAAATAAAAGAAGGAAAAGTTAGGTTAGTTAATTCAAACTCTCATATAAATTTTTACTTCACTGCAATACAATAATTATGAAATGATGGAAATCTGGAAACTAATAATTTCTGCTGTTCAGAACTAGAAAAAAGTAGAGCAAGTGAACTGAAAAGCATGCGGACGGGATAGAAAATAATTTCTGATGACCAATCACAAAATAGATGGATCTCTAAAGAAAGCTAAATGGCTTTTAGGTGATACCATTTACAGTTGCAAAATTGACAGGTGGTGCCATAACCCACGATGGATGAGAGAATATCTAATTTCCGTGTTATAGAAACAACTTTGTCCACTTTACATATCAATAATCTTTTTATAGTTTATGTTGAATCTTGTAATTATCAGACATACAATATTTCATTTAGCCAAATTATCAACTTAAGTTGGACGTATAAAATTTTGTTTAGCAAAATCGTTTCTATTTAGAAATCTAATTAGCTTAAATTGGGTAAGGCAATTTTTTAGTTTTTTTTTTTTGAAATTATAAAAGAAAGCAATTCTTTTTGAAACTATAAAGAAGGCAACTTTTACACTGTTGTATATGTGATTTTCTTGTTCATATGAATTGATTCAGCTTGAAGTGGACGATTGATATCTGTGATGAATTAGTCCTAATTTTGATTTTATGATGTTGGCAAAGATTTTAGCATTTTAGAGATGTACAAGAGATCTTTTTAAGTGCACTTGAAGTCTTAGAGAGTGGTAAACTAGTTTAGTTTAAATAAACAGCTAATTTTGGACGCCTGATTTACAACTTTGAATTCTACATTAGAAACATTATTCCAACTAAGAATCCAATCACCTGACATGTGCATATCACCATCAACAATGTTACTTAATCAGAAAATGTTCAATATTTTATCTTGAGCTATGTGCATAGTAGCTGTATCATGTACAAATGTGTGTAGATGTATACATGGAGGTATAATATCATCCTTATAAAGAAAAACAAATATGTAGGTGTATATCATGCTTCTGTGTTGAAATTTCTGATTGACAGTTTGGTGCTTCTAATGACAGGGAATGAAGCTTCTTCCGACTGGTAGGAAGAGTTCACTAGCAATATTCTTGTATTCATCCATTGTACGTATCTTTGCTAGTATGAGTAATACTATTATCAGTTAGTTTTAGGTCATTCTTATCAAATTTTGTTATTAAGAGTTGCCATTGTTTTGCATAGGTTGGTGTAGGCTCTTTCATTCTAAGCTATGTGCCACAACTGTTGCGTTCAATACTCAGCGAGATTGGTATTAGTGAAGACATGTACAACCCTGTATGTAAGTTCTCCTTATTGTTTTTGTTAGTTGCCTTACTATTTGAACTTTAGGGTTCATCCATTCATGTCGTTTAAAATTGGTTGCCTGTTAGAAAACCTTTTGCTAAGGTTCTCATGCCAGTAAAATCTACCTCATATAAGTGTTGAGTGCCTCTATAAGTTAAATGTCTAAAATTAACGTCTGAAAAGAATACGTGGCAAACTCTTGCTGTTATTTCACGATAAGATGACTGGATTTTCTCAAGTGCAGTCTGATTGGTTTCTGCACTGAGCATTCCACTTACTAGGGAATTTTGGATGACCTGGACTGTCTTTTGTTGCAGCTGGCAATATTTCTGCTGCTTTTCCTCGCGATTGCTGGAGCTTGGTTGGGGTTTTGGGTTGTTCACAAACTTGTACTTGCAGAAGATGGATCCATTGACATCGGAGTGGCTCTCTTTGTTGGTTGGTCCATTCGTATTATCGCTTCTGCGTTGATTCTTCAGGTTTCCATTTATATGATAATACTATGAATCCGTTGGTCCTCCAAAGTTCTCACGTTTTTTGTTCGTCTATATCCTTTACCAGAGTTCAGATGGGCACTGACGTAATTTCATTTGTTCTTCAGTGTTCTGCGGATCATTTACTGTGTGGCGAGGCATGGATATGTGGAGTTCTCATGTCAGCAATCTTGAGGAGATTATGTCGTCCCAAATATGTTCTGCGCTTTTTCAAGTGAGTCTGCCTTTCAGAAAAATAAAATAAATTTTAACATCCTTTCTCCCCATATTTTCCGATTGATGCTCAAGTCTGGTTGCTTTATTCTCTTGTTATGTATATTGGCGGAGAACTTTTGCTTTGCAGTCGCTTTGTATTTTCACACTTGGGTTTTCATAAAAAGCAGGAAATTATCACAAATAGACACGAGTTATCTCTGGGAATGTCAGGATTCGTACACCTCACCGATAAAGGGGCCATATGATTCCAGGATTTTCAAGACAAATCTAAATGGCACAATGAGCCGAGGTTAGCCTTAACGAATTATTAGTAGAGGAAGTGAAGTATTAGACGGAGTTTCTCTGATGTGTATATTTTCCTGTAGGTTCTCCTCTCAAGCCACGAAGCTTCTTGTCAGAAAAAGATACATTCTTTTCTACTTTCCATAACACTCCTGAACGGAAGAAGCTTTCGAAGGATGAGTATGACAAGTTAACTAAAGACACCACAAAGAAGGCTATGGAAGAGCTTGTTTCTTCCCCAGATTTTAGCAAATGGGCCGTTGCTCATGCTGATAGGATTACTCTTGCTCCAAAGAAAGAGACAAGTGCTAGGCAGAGAAGGTGGTACCAATGGGGACAGTAAAATGTGATTCTAGTAGGTGGAGAGCTTAGGTATCCAAACTTGTTGCAACATTTTCCTCGTTCACTTAGGTAGTATTTCCTTTTAGGAAGGCATGTATTACGGTGTAATTCCCCTTCCCCCCTTCCCCCCCAAAATGAAAAAAGGTACTTTAGTGTGTATTATGGTGTGATTACGTTCTTGTTAGTAGCTAGTGTAACCTTATTGACTTCTACAAGGCACTGAAACTGACTGCTACAAACACCGGTTGTTCTTGTTTGCTGAATGTAACAACTGGATGATGGAGATGACATTTTGCAGTGTAAATGTCGCGATGCTTTATTTGCAGCTGGCTTCAATTGCCATTTACAATGATGTCACTGCTTGACCTTGGTGAATGATTTTGTTGTAGAGCTTGTATGAGCATCATCACAAGTGTAGGTGGCAAATGGGCTGAGAGATTATTCCAAAAGTAAAGGATGAAAAATTCTTGTCTTAATAGAGACTATACTATTAGTCGTGTACAAAATTATAGGCAATTTTCATAAATCTCATTAGCTAGCATCTTAATTATCCCCCGATTTTTTAAATAAATTCTCTCTCCCAACGTTTATTTGTTCATATACATAACTGATTGTAATATACTTAATTATGTATCCTAACTTTCTTAATGATATTTAAGGAAATAAATTAAGTCTAATAATTATTCAAGATTGTACCTAAGAAAGTACCTTATTAATGTGTGATTAATGAATCCCTTAATTATATAAATTTCTCAAAAAATATACTCCTAAAAGGAAACTTATCACATAAATCACCTACAAAATTTTAAAATCAAAGAAAAAAGTCCCTTATAAAATATAGAGGCATAGAAATTTTAAAACGAAAAGAAAAAGACTCGCATAAAGGAAGTTGCTTGAGTTATGAATATGAGTTTGCAAAATACACAGGCATCACATATACGTAACAATATGAAACAAAATTTGAAAACATAAAGATAACACATCATATACATGCCTAACAATCTATCACATACAAAACATTGTTATGTATATGGACTGAAATACACACAGCTCATCTTGTCTAACAGACCCATATACATAATTGTGCTATATATAACACTGTTGATACATAACATATATGTAACTCCCCAGCAGTGTTTCTTTCAGTACATATACATAATAGATCTATGTATATGGGTTGAAATAAAACATTCAACAAATGACACATACATAACTCGCTATGCATCATAGTTCAAAATAACAACATGGATTTACTAAGTAATTTGACAATATATGTAACCAATTTAATGTATAAGAAGACGTCTCTAACCCTATGCATAATTAAGTTATATATAAGGTTGACATAACAACAAAATCCTCTTATATAACAATGGATAAGAATGCGTAAATCGATAAAAAAAATACAGATTCAACAACAAATTACTATGCCTTAGGAAGACGCAGTCGTGATGATTCTTCACTTTTTATTTTACTTGACAATATAGCAACGGACTTTTTAGAGCTTGTACGAGCAACTTTGTAATACCCCATATTTTTCCTAGTCTCTGGACAATCTACGACTCGTCCTTCAAGTCGTATAAACTCATACAAGTCGTATGTGGCTGTCGTATCCAAGACACTATGTTTGAGTTGACATTCTGTTCTAGGTACGAGTTGACCCTAGGAGTCATCAAGTGAGGTACGAGTCATACATGGTAAGACGTAACCAAGTCAATGTGAGGTGGGATGTTTTATGTTCGTGGTACAAGAGGGTGAACGCTAAGCGTTAAGAGGGTTACGAGTCGTACGAACCCCAGTCGTAAGGACATCAATATAGACTCCTTGAGGTTCTGTCCAAGATACGAGTCATGGTTACTAGTTGTATACTAAAGTACGAGCCGTAAGTTCCACTCGTATGATGACAGTATATACCATTTTTATTCTGCGCAGCTTACGAGTCAAGGGACCAATCATACCTTATCGTACGAGTTATATGATTGACTTATACCCGACAGGGAACGTTATTTCTTGCGTGTTTTTTCAGGGGCCTTTATGCCTTTTCCCACTCCCTTAAAAAGCCAACCCATGTCATTTTGGCTTCACAAGGGATGGTATAAAAGATCCCAAAAGCCCCAATTTACCTTATAAGTTCCAATTTCATCAAAAACAAATCAAAAGAGCAGTTTCCTCCTTTTTCCTCAAGTAGTTAGGGTTTTCTCAAGAACAAGAACAACTTCAAAAGATTTTCCCCAAAGCTTTTACTTCAGGTATGTGGGGTATTCATCAGTGGATTCCTTTTACCCCTTGAATCCTAAACATCTTCTTTGATTTGAGTATAAAATTCTATTCTCTACAATGATTTAGGTCGGTGAAATTCATGAAACTAACCATGTTTCCGCATTAATTTTATGTTCAAGTCATGCTATTAGTATTTTCATGTAAATTAGGGTTCTATATGATCCAAACCCCAAACTTACATGTCATGGTTGGTTAATACCAAGTCAAATTGTTAAATTCATGTATTTAGCCCTATAAATATAATCCCTTTTTTCAAGTTCACTTACTCTCATGTTATAATTCATAAGATTATTAGTTATTTAAATGCATTATATTTTGGGTTCCCCAAATTATGACTTCATACGAATATTTTGGTGATGTTATCATATTTATAGTATCATTCAGTATTGACAGGTTATGAACACCCGATACCTATGGGTTTACTTACGTTTTAGATTTCCTATTAATAAGTAAGTTAAATCATGATCCTTGTCATTTTAGTCAGTTACTATGATCATGTTGAGCACTATCAGTTGTAATGTTCAGTTGAACTCAAGTCAGTACCGGTGTCAGTTTAATTGGGAATAGAATTGAGCCCAGAGTGAATCCAGAGATGGGAGCTCACCTGCTAGTAGAGGGTGTAACCCTTAGTAGCAATCCTCGAGTTCCAGAACTACGTATCCAACGTAGGTTTGAGAGTCTTCCTGCCAATTAAGGTTTGACTCATATCTTATATGAGTACCTGCCAGTAGAGGGTAACTTCCTAGTCCTTCGGGACACCATTTAATGCATCCACACAGCCAGTGTTAGTATTCGTGGCAAGGTACTAATACTCTTCCAACTGGGGTTAAAGGTTGGACCCCGATTAGCTTAGATTAGGCCATGTCGGTTACATGATACCTCCCACAGTTTCAGTCTAGTTAATCAGACTCATCACAATTTAGTTTTACATGATCAGTATACAGTTACTAGTAAATTAGTATTTCAGACATCAGTTAATCAATATCCAGTAAATTAGAAATCAACTATATAACTATCAGTCATTCGGTTAATCATATCAGTTCAGTACATGTTTGTGTTCAGTCATTCATTTATCATTGTGTCTTCATGTATTCATGTTCAGTACTTGCATGATCCCAGCTAATCCCTACCCTTTATACTAGTACATTCAAAGTACTGACCACATACTTTTTTTGCGCTATGTTCTCATATAACATAGGTTCAGACGTGCAGTTCCCCGATCTCTCTTAGCCAGGCCGGCACACATCTCAGCAGCAGCAGTGGTGAGTCCTCATCCATCGAGGACATTATGATTTTTGTTTATTTACAGTACTTTTATTCAGCTAGTCAGTTGGAGTTAGTTGGGGGTTTGTCCCTTCAACTCCTCATGTCTTAGAGGCTTTCAAATTTTTCTCAAACTAGATATTCAGACAGTCGATTTATTCCAGTCTATTTAGTATCTCATACATGTTGATTTATATTTCAGCATTTTAGTTGATATCACCCTATCAATTTATCTTCCATATGTGTTTTTTATTATCAGTTTATTCAGTGCTCACAGCAAGTACCAGACCATGGGTTAGCTTAAGGTCATTTGTGACCGTAGGCACTATTGTCACGACTAGGGGGTAGTCTCGGGTCATGACGAAACTTTATATCAATGCCCAAAGTTCTAAAAGTGTCCTAGTGAGTCTGAAAGCCATATTGAGTAGAGTCTTGTTCATGTGTGTGAAGTGCGCCGCACTTATGGGCAAGAGGCTACGAGACGTTTTTAGTAAAGTTTCCCTTCTTTCAGTATTCGTGTCGTGTGAAAGATCATAAGCTCTATTGAAATTCATTTTTTTTCTAACTGCGACATGGCTATGTTGGTTACTCAGACTTCAATAATAAGCCCATGGGTTGCCTCTCATGCAGTGCTTGATTTAACATTACGAAATGACGCGAGTATCTTGACTACTCAGGATTCATCAAGATACCGATAGGAGTATCCTCTAGGGTCATCAGTATAATCAATCACCAACACTACCCTCATGTCTATTGGCTACTTCA
The DNA here is from genome assembly GCF_002878395.1 of Capsicum annuum. Classification (NCBI taxonomy): domain Eukaryota; kingdom Viridiplantae; phylum Streptophyta; class Magnoliopsida; order Solanales; family Solanaceae; genus Capsicum; species Capsicum annuum. The sequence goes on from NC_061112.1 coordinate 79,484,972, forward strand.
TTGATTTTCGGATGTTTAATATAGCCTCCTCACCATTGACTCAGAATTTCAGCTCACCGTTTTCCATGTCAACCATAACTCTGCCTGTGGCCATAAACGGTCTTCCCAATATAATGGGCATCTCAGTGTCAACCTCACAGTCCAGGATAACAAAGTCATCCGAAGAAATAAAGTTATCCACCCTCATGATAACATCAAAAGAGATTCCCACAAGCTTCTTCACTATGCGTTTGGCTATCAATAGCGGTATAAAAGTTGATTCTGAAGGGTTCGAGCCTGATTGCTTGAATACAGCTAGTGGAATCAAATAAATGTTGGCCCTAAAATCCCACAAGGCTCTGGCAAATTAAAATGACCTAACAGTACATGGTATAGTGAATGCACCAGGATCATCTTTTTTCTATGCCAAAGACCTAGTCGTGACTGCACTGCAGTGGTGCATACCATCAACATCCTCAAATGTCGCTCCTTTATTCCTTGTGACCAACTATTTCATGAACCTATCGTATCCACGCATCTGCTCCAACGCCTCTAAAAGAGGTATGTTCAAGCTCAATTCTTTCAACATATCAATGAATTGCTTGAACTTACCTTTCTCTTTCTTTTACCTCAATCTTTGAGGATAAGGTGGGGGTGGTCTCAAAATTTGTCTGATTCCTAGCTTAGTGATCGGACCCTTTCCTTTGTCTTTAGTAGCTTTACCACTATCACTTGTTACCTTCTCAAACTCAATAGTGGGTGTCTCATCATCAGAGCTTCTGCAGCAGGTCATAAGGATCTATAGTAGTGATACCACTCCTTATGGTAATAGCAAGTACGTGACCATCGTTTTTCAAATTTTGCATCGTGTTGCTCAAAAAGGTACCTGGTTGCCTCTAGTTCAAAGTTGTTGACATCTACCCGAACTGGTGATCCAACTGCTTGATAGAATTGGCATGTGACTCGACCTTCTAGGTCAATCTTGAAATATCAGCGTTAATCTCTTTTTGGTTGATCTCTTTATTTTTCTGTCCTTTTACCAAGTTATCCAGCATCTCTTTCATTCTGGATTTTGTATCTCGTCTGCTAGGTGGAATGTATCTATCTTCCTTCTCTCTATATTCATCCTTATTTCTCCAGTCACCATCTCGCTCTTTACTACAATCTTTGTATCTGTCATAGTATTTCCGACCTTGATTTCCTTGACCTTGGGCTCGAAAACCCTCTATTAGATGATCTAGATAATTTGTTTCCTCTTTCAATTCTGACTCATAAACTTTAGAAGTTGACCCCTGTGCTTCTACTGCATTTACCTTTTTGGAAGTCATTGCTACAAGCTGCTTTGTAAGTATCCCAAGATTAGTTTATAGCAATGCAATCTCTTACGCTACTGTGTCATCAGCTACTTTCTGGTCGCAGAAGGCACCAATAGCATTAATGTCAGATCCCCTCTCGGCCTCTCGAGTTTTACATCCTCAGTTAGTGAGCAAGATCTAATTTAACATCTCCGAAGCTGCCTCGTAGCGTAGTCTCATAAAAGCTCCTCCAGATATGGCGTCTTCCTTAGATCTGGATCTGATGGTCAGGGCTCTATAGAATATCTCTAATAAGCTCATCCCTGACAACCGATTGGGTACCATACTCATCTTCTTCTTGAACCTTAAACATGCCTCGTACATAGACTCTGACTGCAGCTACCTAAAGCTATTAATCTTGTCCGTGAGCTGCAACATCGTAGATGGATGAAAAAACCTGTTTAAGAATTACTTACGCAACCCATTCCATGTAGTGATAGAGCGTCTTGGCAGTTTCCCTAACCATAAAAATGTTTCTCCTATAAGTGAGACGGGGAATAGCCTCAGTCTAAGTGCTTCCTGATTCACCCCTGGATTTATATACGAACTGCAGATCTTGAGAAAATTGGCAAGGTACAAGTTTGTATATCCATAGGCAGACCTGCAAACACACCCTTCAGATTTAAGAGTTGGATCATTACGCTCGTGATATCAAATTTGATGCTTGGGGGCAAAACAAAGAAACTATTCCTCCAGTCTCTATCGGCTCGACATATCCCAAATTTTCTTCGTCATCTATATATGTTTTTATATACTGATATGTTAGGATTACTTGAACACTGACACCTCTAGCTCTATTCTGGTTTCCATCGAGTGTTGCTCGACAGTCTGCTGCTTGCTTCTACTCAGCTAGCTCTGCCTTCCTAGCCACTCGCTGAGCTTTTTCTGTCTCCATCCTCTCAACTTTAGCTTAAGATAATAGCTTACCAGTCTGACGATCAATAATATCATGTACTCCTTTGGGAGAAGGAGGATCTACAACATCACGAACCCCTGAAGAAGGTTCATCTCTTTTATGCTCAGACATACTACCAGGTGTTTGTAGGATCCTCACTGGATTCAGATTCAGTGGGAGTAAGGGATTGCTTCTATTCCGTGTTCTAGGCATACATCGGCGTATGCCCAACTAAGAACAAAAAAAATAAAAACTGCAACAACTTCAAATCATAAATCAACACCGTGTTCCCCAGCAACAATGCCAAAATTTTGATGATGTCCAAACAATACCTCCTATTAGCTGATGATACGTTGTCAAAATATAGTAACCCAACAGAGGTTGGGGTCGAATCCTAAGGAAGAACATGGCTTTGTAGATCTCAATAGTTGTAATCAACGAGCAGAACAAGAAAGGTAAATGGGGGTTTTTGAAGTAGTAATCTCAAGCAAGTAACTGTACTAACTTCGGTTGTAATTAATGTAGGTGAATACTAGGATTGTGTTTCCCATGGTTTCTCAACTCTGTAGGCTTATCATTCTTTGTTGAACTAACTCGATACTTTTCATGCAGAATCGATAAGTTATGTACCTTTTACAGCCTTTTGGACGAGCAGAAGGATTTCACCCTTTACCTTTTGAGTCTTAGGATGTCACCTTACTAACCCTTATCTTAATTCCAATTAACTATTACCTTTTGAGTCTTTAGTTATTAGATGGAACCTAACCATCTTACTAAGATAGAACCTAGAAGTGTGGATCGATTGCTAAACTTCAAATTACTATTGTCTTTATCTTTTCCTAGTCACTGCTCCTCTTTTGAAGTAAGCAGCAGTATCTAGGCGTGATCCTAATCTGTGAACCTATTGAGAAAACTATTATATGAAGATAAAGCAATACATGAATGGGTATAGGTTTAGAATAATGAAAGCACTTCCCCTACTTCTTCAATCTGCCAGGGTTTCCACAACCCTAGCCATGGGTTTTAGCCGCTCATGCTTGTAAAGAAATCAATAACATTCATAATCAAAATCATATATGAAATCACAATGATAAGAAGTAATAAAAACTACAACTGTAACTAACTTAATGAACAAAACTCAATATAAGAAAATCCCAAGATCAAAATCGAATCTTGGAATCAAAATATATTTGTAAATATCAAAAGTGCGTAACTCCTACTAAAAAGTACATAAAGGGTATTTATAGTACAAGAGAAAATCCTAAAACCAAAGCCCGAATAAAATAGGAGAAAATTGGGTCGGTGGCTACATATGGTTTGTATTCGCGGTCTAGTACTTGGCATAGGTAGTACCTGTGGTCCTGACACTAGGCGCAGTACAAACCGCAGGTACTGGATGGAAAATTCCTGCAAGTTCAGCTCTCGAAATTTTGGACTTTTGGCAGTTACTTTGCCTACCTAATGTCTGTAGGTCCTATATGTGGTCCGTGGGTTGACTCAGTAGGTACCGGGAGTCATCTTTTCATCTCTTCTTCGATTCTCAAACATGTTTTAATCATGAACAAGCTGGAAAACATCCTGAATATCCATAATTGCTCCAGACATAGCCAAAAATATCCTTTTCACCTTTTTTCACGAATTTATCATTCAAAATATGATTTCCTGCGACACATACCTAAAAGACATCTATCTAACAAAATAACCTCAGAAACTTGCATCTTTTCCTTATTTTAAGCATCGAAAGTGCTATATTTTGATAGCACATCATGGTGTGGTCAGCTGTTGTTAGTGGTGTGCACATAGTTAGGGAAGTCTTGAGTATCCAAAATTGTTCAAAATGATAGAAATAGATTGTGCACACTAAGTGTTCGATTAAATGCTCGAAATATGTTCTTACTAGTTTTCTCATGTTTCAAGGACATAATCGATCATCTAGAGACTAAGTTTCATATACATAAGGTTACTTTTTGATTTGAAACGCAACTTGGCATTGAAACTGGACAATTTGAGTTTTGAAAAATTGGTTTGGTCTTGCCTCAGATACCGTGATCGCGGTCATTGGATCACGATCACAAAAGCACAATCGTGGCTTAGTGGCTCGCGATCGCTATATTTTAGAGTGGTTTTCAGCTAAGACCAAAAATCCTACAATTCCATTTCTTGCCCAAAACCCCTCAAGGCACCATCCCATGAGCTTAAATTGATAACATACCATAGCTTTCATATATAAATGTTGACGATTAATGCCATTACGTGATTCTTAGGTTTTTAAGGCACAATATGGAAGACTATGACCAAACTCGGTTCATGGCCCCAGAATGCAACAATCAGTATGCCGACCTCCCCAAAACTAAATTGTTCCTTGAGAGAGGAATTTATTTGGATAGAGTGCCAAAAAAGCTCCTGACATTTCATGCCCGTTTGGTAGCCACCTGGTGGAGTTGTTTTGCCCCGGATCCTTACCGGAAAAACAAGCATTGGGTAAGGAAATTGTCTGTTAAACTTAACATAGTATATTTCTCTTAACCAGTTGTATGAATTTAGGGAAAGAATGTTCACTTTGGGGCCGAACAGATTAATGATTTATATGGGCTGCTGGATGAGGACATGAGCCAATTTGAGGCAAAAGGGTATGAACCAGGGAGTTGGATGGCTGAAAAGTCATTTCCTGGCAAGGAGGTTCATTGGGCGTCCACCAAGAGGGGTATATCAATGAATGATTTCACAACTGAGGAAAGGATATGGTTGAACATTATTTGTAGCTGGGTTTCTCCTGTTTTGAGGAAATATGACTTTTAGAGTCGCCACTAAATTTATTTGGAAAACTAAGAAAACCTTTAAATGATTCAAACAGAAAAATCATTTAAGTTTAGAAATTCTAAGTAAGCGGTTCTCATTAACATTTTAGGAAGGTTTTAAGGAACCTAAAATGTCCGCTAACTTGGGGTTATCTAGACTGTTTGAAAATAATTTCTTTTGACCAACTTCTAAGAAAAATCAATTATTGAAAAAGAAATTGATTAAGGAATATTTAGGAAGTTTTTACAAAATTAGTTTTTTAGTGACTTAGTTAGGGGTTTAACTAGGTTCGCAGAAACACAAGGCAAATAAACATAGAAAAAGGGGAAAGAGAAAGAGATAAATGATTTAGGATCTTAAGCCCAATCCGTCGACCTTATCCTAGTCTAATTGGGCTTTTCGCCCATCTTCACCTATCCTAATATAGATTTTGGGCTTTGGCCCATAACTTGTCCTAAACTAAAATTTTTAGCTCATTTTGGCCCATAATCTGCTTCACCTGTATTAGTTTACAACTTTAGCTTTGAGACCTAAATGAATAAATAATGAAATAAATAAATAACAAGAAAAAGACAACAATAGAGAATTAAAAAAAAGTGAGACTTCCAAGTCTCCTAGCCGCTTCAAGATGGGATTTTAACCCATTTTTCTTCTTCAACTGGTGATAGTTTATTTTCTTCAGAATTATATCAAAACGCTTGAAGGGGTTGACCCGAAAGGGCAATGGACCTTCCTAACCCACATAGAGATGCAACTGGAAAGAGTCCATTTGGATTCGTGGTAATTTATATGCAAAGAAAAAAAGAAAACAAAAGATAAGAATCTAACAAACACTATTAAATTTTAGAGACTGAGTAAAGTATGCATTTCAGACAGAATGGAAACAAGCCTTTGCGATTAATATGGTCTCAAAAATACACACACCGGTAAATTTTGATACGAAGCAATAATTTAACCGATTTGTCCACAAAAGAAATGAGTAACAATAAATTATCTAACAAAACGAGAAAAAAATAATAAAGCAGTCCACTTTCTTATTTTTCTTTTGCCATTATCCAAGAAAAGTATCAGAAGAATAAGAGACGTGAATTGAAAGCATACAAAGTCGTACAAACTAAGACTTGAATAAAGGTAGAGAGTAAAATTTCAATAAGACAAATGAAGACCAAAACAAACGGATTTACATTGCCAAATTCACTCCGAGAATAAAATAAAATAAAAAAACCAAGGCACGTAAGAGAAACAAGCAAAAATAAATTCTTGAATATCAAGGGTTAAAAACAGTTTCGAACTTATTATGTCAAAGTAAGAAGATTCAGGGAAGCAAAACAAAAATTTATTCAGTACATGATTTCAAAATTTCACTCTTTTAGACCTGACACAACAAATCAGTAACGAGCCTCAAAGGGCAAACAAATAACAAATTTGAAGGCCAAAAAGAAATTTTTCATAGACAATGCAGTGAGAACAGAAATGAGAAGTGCACAACTCAATACATGACGACATGGATAAACTTTAAATAAGGACTTTTCAAAGAAGAAGAAAGAAATTTAGAATGCTTATTTTATTTATATCAAACTCTCGTATCATCATTCAAATAATGGAATGGAATTTATCGGATCGTCCCCAGATAAAATCAAGACATTCAACAATAAGATTAAAATAACCATTTTCAAATACCACATTTTACAAGATCTTGTAGCATATTATAAAAGTGGAGAATATATTCAAGTTCATCTTAAACGAGACAATAATGGTAAACATGATGACCTCGGTATACAAGTAAATGGTATACAGTGAGTGAAAACTTGGTATCCCTTAAAACAAAACAATTTAAGAAAAAACACATATTAAAGTCTCGAACATTTTTAACCAATTTCATTTTGATAAAAAATGAATTAACTAAATAAAACACATAAGGCTTACGACCTCGGTCATATAAACTTATCCAAGTTAGAGTAAGAGACGCTGAACCAAAATCGTGAGTCAAACGTTACTAAACATTATTATACTACCAGGACAATGCGTTAAAGCACCACAATAAGCAATATTTGGATAAAGCAGCAAACTGGGTGTTACGATGAAACATGTTACAATAAGGCTAAGCAACCACAAGCAATATCAGAATCAAAATCGAGAATTAAAAATCACAACAGGTAAGATTCATTGACAATCAGGACTTAGTGAAAAAAATAATAAAATAAAAATTGAATCTTGCAACGCTAAACTACGACTAACAGACTAAAGAGACTAATACTAAAGCAAGGAAAGTATTAGACTAAAGCATGGCGAATCAACTACACTGTTCAAGTAATCACACGCCAGGAATTCGGTAAAATTTGGTGCTACAGTGGTTTGAAGAGCATCACCAGACATATATTACGATATTTAGACCTTAAACTAGAGGCTAGAACGATGAGTAGTAGATCAAAGAAACTACCTTTAATGCCCATCAACCAAAGCTAAACGCTAAACTCGCAGAGATCATTAAATCACAACAGTGAACTAGACCCCTCCCCCCCCAAAAAAGGCAGCAATTCGACGACATATATATACCCACTGATTCATACTATAAAGTTATGGTCATTCAATATCGATAATCGCTAGACCTATTTATTATTAACCATTCGTGGTCAATCAACCCCACTAACACATGATGATGAACTCATTCAAAAGTCGAACTGAAAATTACAACGTAATCATCATTTTTACAAAAAATAAACTAATCCTACGGCATTCATAGCCATCTACAGCTACTCCCAGCAAACAAACAACATTATAATTACACCATTATAAGGAAGGAGATGGAGAAGAGAAAAAAAAAAGAAAACAATAACAGAAATAAAAATAAAAAATGTATTAAACTCTTTTGGAGAAGCAAAACAAGACAACGAACCAGCGTCGAGATATCGATCCCCACCACAAAGGCTTCTCCGCTACTCCGACGATTCCTACAACTTTTTGAGAATATTTTTACTAAACAAAATGTTTGCTTGAGAGCCAGATTTTTAAACTTCAAGACTTGGTAACTTTTCTTCATAAACAGCTATTTATAGGAGATGAAATAGAGATGGATTTCAATTCTCCACCGATGTGGGACAAATAACTTGAGGGGTAATTTCAAAAGCTTCAAAAAAGGGGGAAATTCAAATTTTAGCTGAGGATAAGATTTTCCAACTCACAATTTGTACAAAAAAATAGATTTTTTGAGAATTTTGAATGAATCAACCAATAATAATTGAGAAAACGGATTATGCCCAAGAACCAATGAAAACACACACATACGTACGGATTCGTATAAATCCGTTCAAAAATGAAAAATTTTGTACATTGGTGGAAACCTATATTGTTTCTAGAAGATTCTCAGATTGCTGAAGCTGTGTGTTCGTTTAGGTTGGAGTCGGGTCGGCGGGTTTGGTTGGTTTTTGCGCTGAATTAGGGTTGGAATTGGACTGTCGCAGTTGGTCGTTGGAGCTGTTAAGAATTTGTACGCTACTGTTGGATGTATTGTCGTTGTTTGCCATTGTTAAAGAAGAAGATATAAAGTGGATTGGGTCGGGTCACTAGAGTTGGGTGCTGGAGTTGTTGGGTTCATTTCTTGGGTTGGCTGGTTATGTTATGTTTAAATTGTTGGGTTGTTGATGTGGCCCAATTTTAAAATGAGGAAGAGTTATTTTTGGTTGGAATAATTCTTGGGTTATTTAAAATATAATCAAATTAAATAGGAATTTAATTAATTCATTTATTTGGTCATGTTTACAATTAATCGACCAATTTATATTATAATTTTAGCCTAATTAATTTTAATTATGGTCAAATTCAATGAATTGACTAAATTGAATCAAAATTTGAAATGGATTGTAAACCGGTTTAATTTTGAGTTTCTTGATTTAATAAAATTGAACACATTTTTAAAATAAATTATTTTTATGAATAAATTATACTTGAATTGAGATTTTGACCTTTTGAATTTATTTTCAAGATAGGCTTTGATTAAAACCTGATATTTCATAAAATAAATATTTAAATAACAAAATTATATATAATTTCACATAATTGAACACGATAATATATAATCGCTACTTAAAATGACAAAAATACATACATAAATATTTGAAAAGTTTTTATTTGGATGAAATAAATATTGTAATTTTATTTAAAATCAAAGAAACTCGAAATTAAATTTGGTTGTGAAGGGCAGAAATTAGGTGTTAACATCTCCACATATATGATTGTTGTTCCAGATGTGCATGCCCGGATAGTTGCTTGTATACTAGATAATATTCATTTGAATGTTGGTCAGCTTGAGATTTCAGACATGAGGCATTTCAAGAACCACGATGGTATGCTCCTCTTATTTCCTTCTTTGATTACTGAGCTTTGCAGGAGAAATGGGGTTGAGGAGTGCCTCGGAGACACTTGGTTGCGCCCAAACACCCCCATTTACCCTCTTAAGATTCGGGGTGAAGGAGCATCGGGCAAGAGTAAAAAGAAAAAGATCGACTTGGGCAAGTCGATAGTTGAGGATAGACTCGTGCAGGCCATCCACAGTATGGCCCTTTGAAGAGATATTGGTGGATATGAGGGCGATAAAGAAGCTTATAGAAGGGTTGCCTCAGGGGCCGAGAGAGTCTTCCATCACCCATCACTTTTATATGGCTCGGTCCGACTATGAGATATATTTGGAAGATCAGAAGAAGGAGGGTGCCACTATTCCTTGGCTTAAGAGTGCCTACTCATCTCTATAAAATTTGCATAGGGAGCTCAAGGACTAACATAAGAAGATGAAGAAGAGAGAGAAAAAAAGAGATAATTTTTTCTCAAAGATGTGGAAGAGGGTAAAGGGCCTTTGGAAGGTCCTGGAACCCAGAGACAGACTTCCTTCTCCCAGAGTTGATAGCGATGACGAGGCCCCAGCTGAGTGGTCAAACTCAGACTATGCTAGGGGTGATATTGAGATAGATGGAGACAACAGCTCTTGATACGATTACAGGGAGCACTCTTTTACTCTTTTTATGCTTTAATGATTATGTAGTGAGGTCAGTGCAAGCCTTTTATTTGGGGGTGCCCATCTTCATATTTGTTCATTCGGTTTGTATTATTGAGATAGTTGTGGATGTTTTTATATTGATTTGGATAATTTTAATTTTTATTTTGGGTTGTAATATTTAGGCACTCTGATGGTGCCCGTATTTCATGGATTAGCTGCTTGTTTCATTTTTAGTTTTTATTTTTGTCTTGCTTATGATGATATCAGACGAGGCTTTCCCTATGATAGATTGAGTGACAACATTCTTAAGGAAAAATCGTCGTGATTAGGTTTTGAGTCATAGATGCAGGGAAAGTCTGAGTACCCGTAGCATTGGAGTTTTAGGATCGCCCTTACACTTATGGTGAAATTTGAGTAGCCATATGATTTTCCCTCTTAAGAGTTAAAATTTGAGATGACAGCTTGGTTTGTCACCATCAATAGCAAATTTTTCATGGTGTAAATGCGAAGCAAACACCCCCCTCTGTCCACAAATTTTAGAAAACCAAGGGCATGGACGTGAACAATTTTGTAATAATACTTTACCTCTTTTTGTGACTTTGAAGTATTTAGCTTGTAGAAATTGGTAAATAGTCCCTTTTTTTCTCTAGTAAGAAGTGCAATTGAGCCTCCTTGAAAAGTTTGCAAGCTATGTGCGGTGAGCGTAATTGTCTAACTCTCATGCATACTTGTACCATCTAGAAGTTGCCTCGTTAGTATTTCAAGGCTAATTGTGATTATACTTGGTTGGTGAAATGATCTTAGTCCTTCTTGGTAAACATAGGAGCCCAGTTTAGCCTAAATAGCCTGCTAATACATAGAATAGTATTCTTATTTACCCATTTTGAGACTTCAAGCCTTTTTTTGGTAACCACATTACAAGTCTTGAACTATTCAAAGTTTTTTCCTCTTTTGAACCCTACCCTCCTTGAACTTAGAAAATGAAATTTAAGGCCAAATGCCTAAGTTGGGGGTGTTAAGTTTGAAAAAGATAACCTTGAGCCATGATAATGTAAGTGGATGCCTATGATGCTAAGCAAATAAAGAGTAGTGAAAAGTGAAAAAGAAAGGAATCATCAAAAGAAGGAATAGCATGGATTGAAATGAAAATAGTCGAGAAGAAAATACTTCCAAAGAAATGGGTAAATTAAGGTAGCTAGAGTAGGCATGTGAGTTTTGGAAACAAATGAAGTGGTCCATGATCAAAAGTTAGATTGAATAGCGTGATGTAGATTTCAAGGAGGGTTTAGTCACTTTGTTCCTAAATGATATAATACCCATTTCTGAAACTACATTACAAGCTCGAAAAAGCCCTTAGAGATATCCAACCAAGTGTATTCATTGTAGTGGCGATTGAACATAAGGGCAAGCATATGGTATGGTACTTGTTAACATTGAGAGAGTATTTGTGAGAGTGAGTGTTTGCATGTAAGTCCCTTATTGCATATTAGATAATTTAGTGTGTGGGATTTCCTTCTCATGGGGAGGCATGCAGGCTAACTAAGGTGGGTGAAATTGTCATCTTCTGGAAAATGAGGCAAAGGAGTATAGTTGAGTTGCTATCTATAGGGAATTACCTCTAGAGAGTTGGTGAGTTCTGTATTATTTTTCTTTAAAGTCTTTTGCATCTTTATAATTGTGTTTCATGTTGAGGAGAGTTGTGAGAATAGTGTAGCCCATGTTTGAGAGCTACTTCTTGGTGTAAATTTAAGTTCAAAGTCATTGTAATCATCTGGTAGTGTAAATGGGCTTACAATTGAATGGTATCTTTGAGTAAGAAGCGGTGTTGCTTGAGAACAAACAAAGGTTTAAGTTGGGGGTGTTGATGAGTGGTAAATTTACCACTGATTTATGTCCAAATGCATACACACAACTATGATTTAACGATATGAATGAGACAACTTTGACATTTTAATGCACTAATTCCCACATTTTACAAGTATACAGGTGATGAGAAGAAAATAAGTGAAGTGAGCTAAAAAGAGATCAAAAAGGGAAGAGAGGGACAAAAGCTGGAAAAGTAGGAGCAGGATCTGACCTCAGTTACCACGATCACAATCTGAGGGCCGTGATCATGGCCAGTCAATATTAGTCAGAGCCAGCAATAGCGAAGGACTCACCGCGATTGCGGTAGTCGCTATCGCGATTAAGCTAGGGCGATTGCGGTAGTGCGGGTTTATGCCAAGGGGTGGATTTATAATTGTACAAAACCGCCAAATCCTATATAGAGCAAAAACCCTTTCATTTTTGGGGATATTCCCAACTAGACTTGAACTTGGTAAAATTTGAAACCCTACCAAATTGGGAAACTTATTGTGGCTAATTTCTCTCAAACTCCACTATGTGGGAATACACTGGTTATGTTGTTGTTATAGTATTATGGATAATTTCTCAAGTAGTTTTGGTTGTAATTGAAGTTGGATATTGAAGAATACTCTTGTTTGCATTTTTAATGGAAGCATTAAATGATCATTTTGGTATAATATTTTCCTTAACTTCATGAGTAGCTAAGCATTTATCTTAGAAATATGTTGAAATAGGGTGTAAATATGTGTGGTTGTGATTTATTAGTGTAGATTCTTGGTTATTGATGATGGGTTTCACTAATGCTTGCTTGATTGAGTTGGAATTATGGGTAAAACCCCCAAATTTTCAAAATCTCACATCATCCTTGAAAGAGGGAAGTGAGTATATTTTTGGATCCTATATCATCCTTGAAAAGGGGATATAGGTGACAAGGTATTAGTGAACAATGGTTAGATGTAGCTTAGTCCCTTTTTATTATCTTAAAAATAAGGGTGGAATGAGAATTAGCTAGATCTTGGGCATCTTCCTAGAAATAGGGATACCCAATTGAGGTATTAAGTGGATTTGTTTGCCATATCCATGTGGTATCCAAAAAGGTCCATGGGTGATAATCTTGATGTTTGGTTGAAAAACTAGTGTCAAGAACCCCTAACCTAGCCTATCCATGTAGCTAGAATTTGCATTTGATTGTCATGAACCCATGCATTATTTGCCCCTAGGAAGACATAATCCCAAGACTTGTCTCATATTGATATCTTACCCACATTTGTTGCCTTTAATTGGTAGTTTGAGTAGATCTTGATAAAACAACTACTCCAAACCATTTCCCCCAAATTTTAATTCATGAATTTCATTTTATTTAGATAATGGGTATTTCTTTAGGAGCTATTAACACCCATATGATTTGAAGACTAATTCCACTCCTCGAGGATTCGACTCCAACTCACATTAGGTTAATATACTTGAAAACAATCACCTTGCCTATAAATCATGGAGTGAGTTGAGCGTTATTAGGGATAGGTGGAACTCCGCGGGGGCAATCAGAAGCAGTGGCCCTAGACCAAGTCTGAACTCCATTAGCAAGACGAGTTTCATCCACATTATCCTCAAGCAGGACAGAGAAGTTTCCACGAGCATCAGATCTTCTCGAAAGCATGATCTGAAAAGCAAACAAATGAGAATTAGAGGAGATTTCAACACCCTATACCCTATAACCTAAAAGTAGATCACAAGAAAGGAAAACATTCCTAAATGCCTTATAGTATCTCCCTTATAAATGTGGCGCGCTACACACCCATAAAGAGGACTCTACTTGACACGGCTTTGTGGACACCTAAAGACAACAAACCTAGGCTCTGATACCAACTTCGTCACAACACAAATCAGGGTCTGGCCATAACGGATATCTCAAGTCCACCGAGGATCAGAGACTACCTTCATTGCCTAGACAAATAGAATATAACATCACCTAGCAGCGGATGAAATCTGAACATATATTAAGATAGGATATAAAAGCTCAAAAGAATCTAAGACAAGTTAATATCCAACAATCGATGCCGATAACCGACATCATCACCAACATCCCTGTCCACAGTAATATCCACAAAGCCTCTAACAAAACCAAAAACCAATTTAAGTCGGGACATGCCCCCGACTCTAATATGACAATGATAATGATGATAAAAATATTAATGTAAAGTCTTCAATTCTAATCTATGGAGGGAAACCAATGAAATGACCAAGTCTTCCGAAGTATCGAAGCTCACCACTTCACCACAACCGACCAATGAACAAAGTCGATCCACCTAACATTCCACAAAAAAAGTAGAAGTATCTCCGATGTTTGAATCGCGTGAGGATACCGTGTCCGAAGAAGATTAGTGGGTTGAGCACTAGCATGTAACTCAGGGATAGGAGATTAAATAATTCCATGAACCACAATTCAAAAGTCATTCAAAGCCAATGCACAAAATCATATAATATAAAAATATGTCATTACGGGAAAAGGGAACAAGGCTTAGCATGAAGTAAAATTTTATCCTGAACCGTATAGCTTAATTACCATAAAAAACACCCACAAGCTATATGGGTTCAGCTCCCCCTGTTGAAAGGATCCCAGTGCGTGTTAGCCATATGAATCGGAGGTATCGAGGAAGACCAGGGAATGCCCTAGCCCCACGTTAATCCAAAATACAATTATATTAATAGTGTGACTGTGTATACAGTCATCAAGACCAAACCTCACGTCGGCAAACATGAGTTTCCAGTATAAGTAATCCATGACCCACATATTCACGACTTAGATACATACCCCCATTAAGCCCAAATTAAAACAAGTTTCACATAACTCATAACCAGGTATCGTCATACCCTTATACTTGCATGCTGAACTTTATGCCATAACAATTACATTAACTTGAGGGAAAACCTCGACCCTTTTTATCAATTCAAATTGAGGGAATGCCTCGACCCCCTTTGTTTATTAAATCAAAATATAGCCAACAAGACCTTCAAAATCTATGTTCATTGTTTAACCATTTATGCAATGCAATAACATATTTGTAAGTCAAACCAAGTTATAATTCAATGACTCAAAACCATTTACACAAGTGGGTTGAGGGAAGATAATTATTCAAAACTAATTTCAAGTTCAAAACATTAATTTAGGGGAATATCATGATCCCCGTTACAATTCCTACGTCCATGCAACCCCTTAGTTCAAAACATCAATTTCAAAGCATGAATAATTCATAAAACCCATGGTAAAACAATTCAAGTACCAATCCTTCCACAACCATCAACCATATTAAAACCCACATTTGAAACCATACAATTAAACCATGTAAAACACATGATTTTTATAAAATAAGAGTTGGAAAAGAGTAACATGCTTGAAATATCAAGAGTTATGGAGAGAATCTACCCTTGGGAGCTCTAATTGATCAACTTCATAGAAACCCTAAGTATCATGCTTGAGAGAATTCAGAGAGTTTGAGAGAGTGTTTTGATTGTGAGTACTATGCTAATGAAAACCCAAAGAAGGTTTTAAGTCGTGGGGGCTAAGTGGGGTAGGAGGGATATTACCAGGATACCCTTAATTAAAAGACTAAAAATCGACGCTCAGTCACTAAGGGTGACCTCACGACTCGTAAGGTCACCTTACGACTCAGTTAGTACAATCGTAATCTGGACATTATTCAGGATCACCCCATACTGGTTTGGTTACGAGTCATACCATACAGCTCGTACCCAGTCCTTACAACTCGTATCATGCTAGTCGCAGTCACAACAGAAACTTAAAATAGTACACTAGTTTTCCTATGATTTATACGCTACGAATTGTTACGAGACCCTACGACTCATAGGGTCCAAGTCGTAGTCAAGATAGAAACTTTCGGCCAACATACTAACCAGGCTATGATTGGGTCCCTAAGACCCGCAATGACATCCTACGACTCGCAGGGTGAGTTGTAGTGAGGACAGTAAGCTCAAAGATCAAGAAATTTCCAGGGACTGAAATTCAAGGTGTTACAGTAGTGTTCATATAAAATTAAAATAAAAGAGTTATGAATTCATATGTACACCATGATCTACCTTGAACAATAATATGTTATGTAATAATCATTGGTTGATAGGATGAGACCCGCCATCACATAAATGTAAAATTGAGCAATTTTCAATAGTCTAAGGATAATTTTGGCCCCTTTCTACTCTACTGGATTGCTATGCAATTTCAAGGCTGATGTCTTAAGGGTGTATATGGTCCAAAAAAAATGAAAGGGGTATTTTTGATATAAAAAGAAGAAGAATAAATGTAATCTATTTCAAATAGTTCGGGAGTATTTTTTATTCTTTTTAATAGAAAAAGAAAGATCTAAGGTTTGATGTGCCAGTTTTCCCTCAGAGAATTTCAAATCAAGAGTAATATGAGCTATACGAATCTTGAAAGTATGATACCCCCAATAAACGTTATTCATTGCTTTGAGAAGGAGCTTAGCACTGGATAAAAATTCTTTTGTAACACACATATATATATATATATATATATATATATATATATATATATATATATATATATTGAAAAGGATGCTCATTAAGAGATTAGAACGTATTCATCAATCTCCAATTATCCTGACAATATTTTCCTTTTGGATTTAGAACATAGCCTAAAAAGGAAATTTAAGAAAATCCTTAAATTAGAGAAGATTATTGAAAACTTAAAACTAGAATAAAGTTGGCTAAATAAAAGAGAAACGAATACAATTTTTTTTTAGATAAGGCACAAGTTCCCTCCCCCCCTCCCCTACTCCCAAGCTATATGCGAAATTCCACACTTAAACTTTAATTATGGGGATCGTATTATATTCTTAAAAAAAAATGTGCTGACATGGCTGCCAAGATAATACAAAAGGAGCGTTAAAAAATTCTTTCACTTGATAGCCACTCTAGCAAAATGAAGCACAAAAATATAAAAAAAATAAGTTTGGGAGGAGAGCGGAAGCGGGGGTAATAGAACCCCCATAAAATTTAGGTGTGTCATTGAAATTAAATTTTGGACAGTTTGGGAGGGGAGGGGGGAGATAGTTGTACTTCATACTTGTGCCTTATCCCTCTTTTTTTTTCATACAAGTTACACTACTTTAAATAAAAAAGAAAGAAACAAAATTATATCTTTACAACTACTTTAAATAATGGTAATTGGACCTATGATCAATCAACCATCATTCAACAATTGTGTCCTATTTTTTCAACCTTTTTAGTACTAGTTACTCAATACTTCAAATCAATGGTAATTAGACCTATGATCAATCCACCATCATTGAACATATTGAGCACTATTTTTTCAAACTTTCTAGTACTAGTCACTCAATACTTTGAGAAACTCTCCTACAAACTAAGGAGCATATCGATAGTTGAATATGAAGCTGAATTTTAAGTAGCAATTTCTCAAATGGTGAACTTTTGAGAGATGTTAAATCTTTCTATCTTTTTAAAGCATCTAGACTGGAGAATAACATTTTTTTTATTTTTTGTGAAACATGAAGGAAACTTTAGTAATTGAACTCTATCAAAAATCTTTTATGAAAATTTCATCATAAATAAATATAATTGTCTAATTTCAAATGTAAGAATACATATAGCTTAAAGAACTTCTGACCTATTAGTCTTTGTAATATCTCGTACGTCATCTTTGCAAATATTATCTCTAACAGACTGCTGCCACTCATGCCTTCCCCCCCCCCCCCCAAAAAAAAAAAACAACAATAGAAACATTGTGTTGCTATCAAAATCGTCTTGGAAGTCAATGAATAACTGATAGAACTTTGAAGGTACAATACTTATCCAAAAATCTTTAAAAAAACACAAAGTTCTCTAATTGTAGGCAATATCTAAAAAGCGCAAAAAAAACTTATAAAAAAATTTCATCAAGTAAAATAATTAAAAATTACGACTACATTTATTTTTATTAAGATTCAGATGTCTGAATCTGAATGTATATCTGAATGATTAAGATATTGTCTTCAGATCTGAAAACTTATTGATTAAGACTATTTATTTTTCAATATATGAATATGCAAAATTTATTTATTTGCATATATAATAAAAAATATATTTTAAATAAAAATAATTATATATTAAAAATATTTGATTTAATACAACAAAATTATTATTTGATTAAAAAAAATATTTACATTTGTTAGTGATAATGGAGATGGTTTGTCATGGTGGTGGTGGTGGTAATGATTGATGTTAGTGATTAGTAATGTTGGTGGTGATAATTGTGATGGTAGAGAGGTTTGATATTATAGTGACTGTTATGATGGTGATAATTGGTAGTGGTGGTGGTAGTGATGTGACATTGGTTGATGTTAGTAGTTGGAGGTGTTGATTGTGATAGCTTAAAATGAATGCATGATTGTTGGCGATGTGTTGGTGATAGTTTGAGATGCTATTAGCTGTGATGGTGGAGATGATTACTAATAGAGATATACTATAGTGATGATGGTGGTTGAAGCGGTGGTAGAGGCGATGACACCAGTGACAATGGTGGTGGCCAAAGAATATGTGGATGTTGATGATATGTTAGTGATAGTTAGCGGTGGCGTTAGTTGTAATAGATGAGTTGGTTAGTAGTTGGGATTGGTCGATAGCAGTTGATGATGGTGGTAGTGGTGGTGGTAGTGTCGGCATTGGCGTGGCTATTGACGGTGGTGATATCGGCGAATATAATTAAAGTAATAGAGATGGTAGATATGGTAGCGATCAAAAATAGTGGTTAGTAGCAATTATGATTGTGACTTGTGGTTGTGATGGTGGAGGTGGTTGGTGGTGATAGTTGGTGGCTAGGTGGTGGTTGACAATGGTAATGGTGGCAAAGGTGGTTAGCAGTCACTACTAAAAAAATCGGTAAAACCGACCACACGTGGTAGGTGTGTGGTCGGTTTTCAAAGAAAAAAATAATTTTTAAAAAAAAAGACCACAAGTGGTCGGTTTTATATTTTAAAAAATTAAAATAATTATTACAATAATTTTAATAATTATAATTATTTATTTATCAAATAAAATTTTAAAAAAAAAGAATAAAACCGACCACTTGTGGTCGATTTTTTTTTAAATATAATTAAAAAATATTTATTTTTAAAAATAATTTTTAAATTTATTTTTAAAAAAACCAACCACAAGTGATTGTTTTTTTGAAAAAATTTAATTAAAAAATATTTAAATAAATCGACCACAAGTGGTCGGTTTTTTAAAAAAAATTAATTAAAAAAAATTTAAAAAAACCGACCACTTGTGGTAGGTTTTTAAAAATACTTTTTAAAATTTATTTTTAAAAAAATCGACCACTTGTGGTCGGTTTTGTTTTAAAATTTAAGTAAAAAATATTTTAAAAACCGACCACCTGTGGTCGATTTTTAAAAATTTCTTTTTTAATTTATTTTTTAAAAAACCGACCACTTGTGGTTGGTTTTTGAACTAAAAAAAAAGTAAATATTTTTTAGTAACACCTAATTATATATTTGTAATCAAATATATATATTATTTTCATTAAATAATTATATATATAATGTAATATATATCTATTTTTTAAAAATTACAATGATCACACGTAGTCGATAACCAGCATAATAATAATAAAATTCAATAATTCTTAAATTTTGTGACAAAATTACACTAAAAAAATAATTTAAACAAAATAAACAAATTACGTTAAACATAATCTTTATCTTTTACTTATGTTTCAATATATAAAATAAATATTTTCCTCTGTATATACGGTAAATAACGTTAAACATGCATAATCTTTGTATAATGGATATTTGTGTGTATATATATCATACCGTTGAGATAATGATATTATGTTACTATTCCAGTCATATTTAATAATGTAATATATAAATGATAATTCATCAGAATATAATAAACGTGTTCTATTATAAGGTAATATACTTGTCGATGTGATATATATAGTACGCATTCAAGAGTTCGTATATATATATATAACCGATAATTTATCAGAATATAATGAACGCGTTCTATTATAATGTAATATACTTGTGGATGCGATGTATATAGTACGCATTCAAGAGTTCATAAATAAGTATCTCTCTATATATATATATATATATATGATGTAGTAATTGATTGATGAACGATGTAGTCAAAGACTATTAGAATCTATCCAAACATATTGAATACCTTGATTTGAAAAGACAGAAGTAATAATATATACTGTACGTTGACGTTATATTAATGTAATCTAATCAAATTAATCGATAACTCTAATCAAATTAATCGATAACTCATCAAAGTATGTATATGAAATACGTCGTATTATATTATTGAATCATATACTCGTGTATGTATGTGATATATATAATACGTATTTAGAACTTGATATAGTTGATGGTGTGTATATGCGTGTGTATGTATAGGTATATACATATTATATAGTGAAGGTATATTAATGACATAAGATAATCAAACAATAATTCATCAGGTTATATCTGAAATACATTGTATATTATTAATTCATCTGATCAATTTTGACTACTAGATACTCCTTTTAGGTTGTTGTTTTGTAAAAATTATTAACTTCAACTATTAATATTTTTGACACATTATTCTTGTATCAAAAAGGTAATGACGTGTCACATTCGTGATTTAAAAAATATACAAAATATTTTACAAAACATACAAAAGAATCTTCAAGCTTGAATAGGTTTTCGAAAAGGTCTGCGTACACTGTACCCTCCATGTTGACACCTAATTTTGACCTCCCGATACAATATTTAGGCTGTTATTTTAACAAAATTATTAATTTTTTAAATATTAGTATTTTTAAACATTTTTCTTGCATCAAACAGATTTCTAACGTGTCACATTCATAATGCATAAATTATTTTTATCTTTTAGCATCATTTTTAAAAATTTTTTAAATCAAATACGATATTTTACATGATTTTATTAATTAAATTACCTTTTCACGTAACTGTGCACACTCACATTGTTTTTTTACATTGCCTAGTTTTTCATTATTTAGTACTATTTATTTATTTATTTATTATTATTATAATTATTATTATTATTATTCATTATTTATTATGATTATTTATTATTTTTTATTATTATCATTATTATACTATCTCTATTGTTATTTCAATGACAACTAATTAGAATTACTTTGCCCAATTTATTCAATTTTATTCAATTTCTTACAATCTTAGCCTATTTTATTATATTTATTACATATTCAGCCAATTGACATTCAGTCATGTCAATTTAACCTAATCACTTGGTCTATTTCAATTGTAGCCAAAATTGGGACTCAATTTAGAATTTTTTATTCAATTTTTAATCAAAATCTCAGCCTTTAAATCACAGCCGTTGATCAAAGATGAACCAACGACTAAGATCGAAAGGAGCATTCATTCCTTTTAAAAAAACAAATAAACCAAAA
This sequence comes from Capsicum annuum, assembly GCF_002878395.1. Taxonomy (NCBI): domain Eukaryota; kingdom Viridiplantae; phylum Streptophyta; class Magnoliopsida; order Solanales; family Solanaceae; genus Capsicum; species Capsicum annuum. Next base: position 79,506,298 of record NC_061112.1, read on the forward strand.
CTCTAACCCTAAATTCATTTCATAAGCCTCCACCACCACTTTCTCTACCTCCTCTCTCTCTCTCAAAACCTTTCCCCTCGCCAGCTCTCTCTAATTCCCCTCCCCGTCACCGTTCTGGTACAAACGACGGCAGCAACACTGCCTCCCTCCATTCACCCCTCCGGTGGAACCAGTCGCCGTCGTCAACGCCTAATACTGGCGTTGTCCCCCTCGCCTCCTCCTTCTACTCGTTCACCATCCCTCCTCCAGCGCCATCCTCTCCAACGAAACCAGCGAACCAGCGCCGTCCTCCACCACCGAAACAGCCATCGCTTCGTCATAAAACGATAGGTTCTCAAGAACCCATCCTAAGTTTGATTCCATATTTTATTTTTTCTCTCCTAACGTGATAGATTTATGTGATTAGAAGTTCATTTGATTAAGTATGTTGATAAAATCTTGTGTGCTTTAGTTTGATTAATTATCTATGTTGTTATGCATGAGGATTCTCCAATTTTATTGTATTATTGGGGATTTCTTTTTGTTTTTTTTGAAATTGTTATATGTACGTATGTTTTGACGTAGTTCATAACGAAAAATTAAACTAGTAAGGTATTTGACTGTGTATGCTCCTTACCGATAGTACTAGAAAGAAGAACAAAATTTTAACTAGAAACAGCCATTGCTTCGCCATAAAACGATGGGTTCTCAAGAACCCATCCTAGGTTTGATTCCATATTTTATTTTTTCTCTCCTAACATGACAAATTTAAGTAATTAGAAGTTAATTTGATTAAGTATGTTGATAAAATCTTGTGTGCTTTAATTTGATTAATTATCTATGTTGTTATGCATGAGGATTCTCCAATTTTATTATATTATTGGGGATTTCTTTTTGCTTTTTTGAAATTGTTATATGTGCGTATGTTTTGACGTAGTTCATATCGAAAAATTAAACTAGTAAGGTATTTGACTGTGTCTACTCCTTATCGACAGTACTAGAAAGGAGAACAAAATTTTAACTAGAAACAGTGTAGGGACTTTAAAGGGAATTTTTTTGTTTTAAGGTACTTGAAATGTGGACTTGTATTTTGAATTTAGTTAAGTGTGGTCACTTGAGAAGTGAATAAGTACTTGAAAATGTTTAAGTGTAGGTTGTTGAAATGTGGACTTGTGTTTTGAATTTAGTTAAGTGTGGTCACTTGAGAAGTGAGTTGGTGACTTGAAAATGCATAAGTGTAGGTACTTGAAACGTGGACTTGTGTTTTGAATTTAGTTAAGTTTGGTCATTTGTGAAGTGAATTAGTCACTTGGAATGTTTAATGTAGTTCCTTGAATTATGAACTTGTGTTTTGAATATAGTTAAGTGTGGTCACTTGAGAAGTGAGTTAGTGACTTGAAAATGCACAAGTGTATGTACTTGAAACGTAGACTTGTGTTTTCAATTTAGTTAAGTTTGGTCACTTGTGAAGTGAATTAGTGACTTGGAATGTTTAGATGTAGTTACTTGAATTATGAACTTGTGTTTTGAATATAGTTAAGTGTGGTCACTTGAGAAGTGAGTTAGTGACTTGAACATGTTTAAGTGTAGGTACTTGAAATGTAGACTTGTGTTTTGAATATAGTTAAGTGTGGTCACTTGAGAAGTGCATTAGTGAGTCGAAAATGTTTTAAGTGTAGTTACTTGAAAGGTGGACTTGTGTTTTGAATTTAGTTGAGTGTGGTCACTTGAGAAGTGAATAAGTACTTGAAAATGTTTAAGTATAGGTAGTTGAAATGTGGACTTTTGTTTTGAATTTAGTTAAGTGTGGTCACTTGAGAAATGAGTGTAGTCACTTGAGAAGTGCATTAGTGAGTCGTAAATGTTTAAGTGTAGTTACTTGAAAGGTGGAATAGTAACTTTTGTTTTGAATTTAGGTACTTGAAATGTGAACTTGCGTTTTGATTTTAGTAAATGTGGTCACTTGAGAAGTGAATGAGTGACTTCAAAATGTTTTTAAGTGTAGGTATGTTTTTTCACTTTGAATTAAGTTTAGTTTAGTAACTTGTGAAGTGAATTAGTAACTTGAAAATGTTTTGGTGTAGGAATTTGAAATGTGAACTTTTGTGACTTGAACTAATCACTTGAATTTGATTGATTGTGTAGATGAAATCTGATTATAGCTGGATATATCAACGAAATATCGATAATAGAATGGATGAGGCTGAGAATGAAGTTGCGGATAATGAGTTGTAGTTTTTAGTATTTTGTATGTTTTATAGTTTGGATTTGGAACCTCGATAAATTTTGTAAATAATGTTTGTATTCTTATGGTGATTGGTTGATTGTATATTAAATAATTGGTGGGATGTATTGTAGATAATAATCAATGTTTGTAAATGATTGTGGTCGGCTATATTGTAAATGATTTGATTTTTAATTTTTGTATTTTAAAAAATTTCAATATTTTTTTTTTTACAAAATTATCAAAAAAACCGACCACTTGTGGTTGGTTTATTTTGAATTTTTTAATTCTTAAAATCATTTTTTCTATTTTAATAAAATAATAATGAATTTTAAATTATTTAAAAAAAAAAAATGACCACTTGTGGTCGGTTTTAAAAAGCCACCACAGGTTTTCCGACCACAGATTTTGGTCGGTTTTGTGGAACCGACCACACGTGGTCGGTTTTGGTGGTCGGTTTTCTCCTTTTTTCTAGTAGTGAGTGGTGATTGATGATTATGGATAGAGTGGTCGTGAATATTATTCAACACAAGAATACCTCTTAATAATTAAAACTTAGTTCCAAATCTGAATGATTAAGACCTATTCAGACATTTTAAGAGCCAAAATCTTAATGAAAAACAAATGCACTTAATAGTCTGAAGTCTGAATCATTCAGATTCAGACCTCTATTAAGTGCAAACAAATGAGACCTTCATCTTTAGGAGATAGATACATACTAATAAGGATATAAATCTTTAGTTGGATGCTTGGATATTGAATGATAAATCTCTAAGATTTATAATTCAAGACACTTTTAACTCTAGATAAAAAAATAGAACTGTCAATAATACAATTTAGTCAAGGAAAATGAGGCCTTCAGGGATTGTCTTTCGAAATGCCGTTAGAAATAATAAATGTGATCTCTATAATTTTGATAGCCCATAATGAAAAACTATTAAATGTACAACATGATCTCTAAATGCAAATAAAAGTTTTTTTTGTTGTATCGCCTACAATTATATGAAACATAAAAAAAAAAAAGACCATTATACCTTACTATGAGAATTCGAACGCATTTAAAAGTTAAATGTCCTAAAATATTTCATCTAGCTTTGTAATGTAATAGACTCCTCACAACATGCTCATACCTTAACTGTATATGCATTAATATTGATCTGAAATGGCCAATATGTAACCTCCGTAAAATTGTCAGTCATATTTCAAGACTTAAACTTAGAAACAAACTTGAAATAAATTTGAATACAATGGCTAAAATTATCAATGAAAACCTCCTATTGTGGGTTTAAATTAGATATTGATGAATTCTTAGATCAAACCATAAACACATGGAGGTTCGAATGGAGTAATCCAAGATGCATGTAGGAATTGAATGGTAGGCTTCTCAGCTAAAAATAACTACGCACTTTGGTGTAACTACAAAAATCACAATTGTTTTGCAAGTCCGCAAAAATGTTACAAATATTAACATCTTGGAGATAAATTTCAATTCTACCATTAGCATCGACTACTAGTAAAATGGACATTCAACTTATTTTAATATAAGTAATGAATGCAAGGAGTTGCTCTCGCAAATAGGGAACCTCCTAATCAAGCATAGATATAAAAAGCGGAATTGGGTGGCCAATATACCAGCTAAGGAAGGACAACGTCAACTTGTGGATTTTTTTTTATTTTTTTTTTTTGCAAAAATGACAGTTCTAATTTTGTTTGCTCGTCAAGCTATAGAAGTAGGTCATTCAAGGAATGAGCTTCCCAGAGTAAAATTTCATGAACTACAAGGAAAAAATAGAATCTAACACAACAACAATAGCTGATTTAATAACAAAAATTTCATTCGATGTTTCTGATTCAACTCTTCGACAATCAAAAACTTCTTCTATTAGGCCAACAAGGCCATTATGTTTATCGATATGTGGTATCTATAATACAATCCTTACTATAATTAATAATTATATTGATGATCCTGCTTATAATGATATACAATATTAATAAACAAAGATCATTTGTTAATCCAAAAAAATGTTGTGCATAAATTGTTATTATTAATTTTTTGTAATTATTAATATTTTTTTGGAAACCCCAAAGAAATCTACACACATACTGAAATCGCATTAAGTAAATTTGCTCTTGTACAATAATTTTCAAACTATACGAAAGACATAAACTACATTAGGCAAATTTCAGGCGACATGCTCTGATCGAAAAGATTGCTATGAGAGAAATCATCCCCAAATCTCTTATATGAAAAATAACTATCTACAATTTATAATCTATATCTATAATCTATAATCTATATTTATATTTATAATCTATATCTATATCTATAGTATATTAAAAGTGTGAAGACCCTTAGAAAAGTGATTTGAACTTTTTGTCCTTCTCTTCTTTAGATAAAACTGTATTTTCATTATTTTTTTAATTTATTATTTAATTATTTTTTATTATATTAACTAGACTTCCTAAAATATATGGGACTCCTAAAATGTATGGTAGGAGAATTAATTAATATTTTTCTTTCTACTAGACTTCCTAAAATATATGGTAGGAAAATTAATTAATATTTTTCTTTTTACCATTCAATTAAAAAAATACTCATAAAATAGTACTCTATTAAGGAAATACTTCTACAAACCGATTTGCCTATTGAGAGAATATGATTGATGTTCATCTAACTTGATTTGATTGCATGTCTAGATTAATAGATGCTTGATTTTCTAGCCCTCAAATTCTTCACTGTTTTTGTCAGCATAATAGAATTCAACATGTGTGTATATAAATATTTTCTTTGTTTTCATTCAAAATTATTTTTTAGGGTCAAAATTTTCGCTCAGACAAGAATTAGTTGGATCAAAATTGAAGCTTTGTGATCACTATTATATTTTTTTATAGTTTACAGGTTGTAGATGAATGTCGGTTGGCTTTGAAGAATTTCTTGTGTAAGAATTATGTTTAATTGTATTGGTTTGATGTCTTTATTATCTTATTGTTTTATTTTAATTTACAGCTACTAGATGAATGTGTGTCGGCTTTGAAAGTTTTTTTAGGTAAGGGTTAGGTTTAATTGTATTATCATAATATCTCTATTAGTTTGTTATTTTATGGTAGTTTACAGTTCATAGATGAATCTCGATCGACTTTGAAAAATTTTTGTGTGTAAAATTTAAGTTTTATTGTATTGTTTTGATATCACTTTTAGCATATTATTTTGTTGCAGTTTACAGGTGATAGATAAATGTTAGTCAGCTTTGAGAAATTTTTGTATGTAAAGGTTAGGTTTAATTATACTATTTTGATATCTCTATTATCGTATTATTTTGTTATTGTTTACAGAGGTAGATGAGTGTCAGACAACTTTGAGAAAATTTATGTGTGTAAAGATTAGATTTAATTGTATTATTTTGATGTCTCTATCATTGTTTTATTTTGTTGCAATTTACAGATGGTAAATGAATGCCGATCGACTTTTAAAAATATTTTTGGTAAATATTAGGTTTAATAAATAAATTCTCTGTCCTTACATACTCAAAAGATATTAAATTTAACTATTATATTCATTTTTATTATTGAATCAAATATCCTATTTAATGTAATGTTTGAACTCATTAAAGGGAGGTACATGCGCAAGACGCGTACACCTAAACTAGTTACTAATATTAGTAAATCAAACATTACTCTATTATATAAGCTAACAACAAAAGGACTAACACAACATTAATAGGTTGTACAAGAAGTTACCTTATTTGTACATTAAGTCAAAAAGAAAAAGGACTAACAGAGCATCAATAAGTTGTACAAAAAATTATCTAATTTGTACATTATATTTGGCCTCCGTACTTGATTTCTTTCCTTTTTACTGACACATGTTCTGCATCTTCCCTAGTAAACCACGTGTACCCACTTTACATAAAAAATAAACTTTACCAAAACTCAGCTTTCACACCATAGTTCTCTTCTCAACTCTCTTTCTTCTTCACTCTTCAATGGTCTTTAATTCCTAGCCATTGCTAAAAGCAACAATTGCAGGTGTTAATTCCCAAGTAATGTCACTACTATATGCTCAAGAAATGTATTTCTCCCACTTTTCCCTCTTCAAGAAATCGCTCAATTTGAAGACTGAAATTGTTGCAACACCGGTCACTTAAGGTTTAATTTGTCTTTACTGTACCTCCTGCTATTTGTATGACTTTTTGCCTCCTATTTTCAGAATTTGTTGCTTCTTGAATCCACAATCTGCTTGCTGCTAGCCGTACTTGTATTTATTTTCCTTTTCTTTTGAAAAATGTCTACATGTAATTTGTGTTTCTGATTTTGATTGTGTAAACTGGTATGCATTGATTGAAGAAGGCTTCTCTTGAATTTATTTTCCTCTCAATATGAGTAATCCTATAAATGACTTTCGTTGTTAAGATGTTGTGATAAATCGATGCAGCTAAGGTGCTTGGTGAAAAGAAAATATTTTGGGATGCACTATTTGATTATTCAATTCTCACTATTTCAATGTTCGATTAGTGTTTGATTTTTGACATTAGATTTTGTTGGAATTTACTCACGTGAACCAATTTTCTGACGGCCAACTTTATGTCGCTTTATCCAGAATAAAAAATTTAAAAAACATCAAAATTTTAATACGACCGCCTATCGTAGATGATACGGGTGATCATTCTACATATAATGTAGTGTACAAAGAAATTATATGAAAAGCATTCACATGAAAACATAACCTCTCCGTCCTTCAAAAAAAAGATCTGCAAAATTTAGTGTAGGACCTCTACCTCTCTTGAACTTCAATTTATTTTATTGCCTAATGCTCGCTCCTTTTTTACAACTTCAAATATCTTTTGATGAGTACGACCAGCCAAGGAAGTCTTATTTCTCATTTTGTCACATGTAAAATTTAGTGCGTTGCTTAAATATTATTACAATATTTTGATGCAGCAACAACCAAGTGTCGTTCATAACTAGCAAGAAGAAGTAATATGTAAAAGCTTTTGATAATTTCAAGATATTGGGCCTTTCGTATAAGCAGGGTGAAGATAGGTGTCCTTTCTACACATACTTCTTTCTGCCTGATGCCAATGACAGACTGTCAGTTTTAGTACACAAGGTCAATTCCGAAGCCTGTTTGTAGGAGCGACACCTACGATATCAGAAGGTTGGAATTAGTGAATTTCATACCCCCAAATTTAAAATATCATTTGAGTTTGAAGCTTCTAACGTTCTGAAAAGGCTTGGCATGGTATTATCTTTCTTTGGTAATGGCCTCACAAAAATGGTGGACTCCCCTGTTAGCAGTAACCTTTATGTTTGTAGCATATTTCACAAGTCCTTTATTGAAGTAAATGAAAAGGGAAAACAAGCTACCGTTGCAACTTCTAGTGTTGTTAAACTACTGAGAATACTTCCATGCTATTAAACTTTATGCAAATCTTACCGCAACATATATTTTTTTGTTTGCAAGTATAACTTAGCTCCATCTGTTTTTCTTTTGTTGTTCTTTTTATTCTTGATGTCATTCTTCCAGATAAATAGACTTTAGTTGTAGACTACTGGTTCACTATATTGACATGATCAACTATGCACATGTCTCATTTGGATTAAACCTACATCGGCAATGATATCATTTCACCACTGTTCCCAAGTCTCATTTTTCCATTCACTAATTTTAAGTCTTCAATTGTTTTCACAAGTCTTGTTGCTTAAGTTTTAACAATTTCTACTATCTTTTTTCTAAAAAAAATTATCACTGACGATTGTTTTGTTGCACAGATGGATACTATTCAAACTGCCATAAGTTTTGCACAAAGAAATAACCTGTCGGCTCGCCTTGAAAACCAGATACTAGCTCACTTGAGATTAAGGTTCAGAATAGATTTGGAAGGTCTGCAGCAACAACAGCCACAAACTCTTGAAACACTACCAAAAGTTATTCGATTTGGCGTTTCACATTATCTCAAGTTCTAAACAGATTCGAAAGGTGTGCAGCACCAATAACTTCTTGAAACACTGCCAAAAGTTATTTGATCTGCTATTTCACATTATCTGTTCTTTTTTCTGGTACATTAGACTTTACGCCCATAGTGTAGTTTTCTTATACATTAAAATTCCTTCAAAATCAGCACGCTTTGAATTTTTTAATACTATTGTATTGAGTTGTACAATTATATTAGTGAACTAAGGAAATATATTAGCTTTGTCGAGTTTTCTATTAGAAAATTTGAATCTATAAAGTTGCTTCTAAATTTTTTCCCCTTTCATTTCTCATGGGTTAATATCGAATTGATCTCATATGCAAGAGATACTTTGCTAGTCAATAGATAAGATAAAAAGATTTTTGACACTAGAAGTTGATTTGGATAAAATTTGAAAGAAGGGCCCTATGAGAATGTTAACGGGAGTATTATCTGTGTATGATTTCTTACTGTTTAATTGATTCAGTAAACAGATCTACGAGAATGTTGCTTTATAGTATTATCTTTGTTTATTCTTTATTACTGTTTAATTAGTTCAGTAAACAGATCTACAAGAATGTACACATTCGCGATGGAAGTTTGCCATTACACTGGGAACGGCTACATATGGATATTAGTATGTTCGGATGATTCAGAATTTATTTAAGCTTCTTGTGGAAAATTGTATACCCCATTTCCTCCAGGTTTCTTAATCAAGCCCTCTTAAGTTCAATTCAATGTTTTTTGATATCAAGCAGAAATTAATGTGGGAAATTGTATACCCTATTTCCTCCAGGTTTCTTAATCAAGCCCTCTTAATTTCAATTCAATGTTTTTGGATATCAAGCAGAATTTAATGTGTAAATGTTGATTGCATAGGGTGTGTCTTCATAACTGACACTGTTCGGGCAGGTGCCACTACAGTTAAATGAGACCAATGGCTTGAAACTTTGGCGATCGTCCCAGGTTAAGTCATGACTGTAATAATATTAAATCATAAATGGTATACTACTTTATGGCCATCTTATGAAATAATTTGAAATAATATGTTGCTGCAGTAATTTTTTCATCTTCAATCTACTGTTTTTCACTAAATATGTGTTCACTTACCTAATAATCTTATAGTTTTATCCATGTTTTTTTAACCAAATAGTGTGCTTAAGCTTCTACTTCTGATATTGATGATAGAATCAGTGAATTAAAACATGATAAGAATCACATAATATTACTAAGGCTAATAGGCCCGATTTTCTGGATTCCTTCGGATCTCGGCAAATTAGTTTGTTTGCTTATTCGTTTTCCTATCAACAAATACATACTCATTGATTTCATTTTGTCTAATTTACTTTGTTTAATAATACAAATTTGATTTCTTCTTGGTGTTTTTACACTATGCCAAGCTCGACTCTTTAATTCTAAAACGCAAATTTTTATGCCTTCTTTGTTGTGTGTCATTTGGTTTGCTTTCTTTCTAGGCTAATGTTATTGGTAGAGAACCAAATTTCTTTCCATTAAGTTCCATATAAGCAGGGTGAAGATAGGCATCATTTCTCCATATACTTCTTTCTACCTGACGCCGATGATGGACTTACAGCTTTGGTAAATAAGGTTGATTTTGAAGCCCATTTGTTGGAGCAGTAATCTTCTTGTGATCGACAGAATAATGTGTTAAATCAAGATTTTATCATTTGAATTATTCCGGAAGAAGTGAGTAAATCTCATGCCAATTGACTATGTTATAAAAAAGACTACAAATCAAACTACAACAATTGATTTATTCTAGGATTTTCAATTAATCGAATGTAATACCCTATACTTTTTCCTAGCTTGAAATTATCTCAAGATTGTTAGAAGCTTTCCTTGAAAGATAAATCTACTTTTATACACATGGTATTTTTAAGATTTTCACTTTTTATCACGTGGAAAATTGAATTAGCTTTCCAACGATATCAATTTTGTCAAAATCCGACATCGGAGGAGAAAGTTTTGGCCAAAATACATAAGGCAGTAAAACCGCCCAGGTGCGACGGTGAGGCCGACAGACCGTCGGACTATCGATGGACTGTCGTCCATGACTTTCACAGAAATGTAGTGAGAACTACCTTTTGCCTATGAGCGACGGCCCAGGCCGACGAACCGTCGCCCATGCCGTCGCAAGGGAAACAGTGAGGCCACCTTCTGAATAAGGTGCGACAGTCAGGTTGATGGACCGTCGAACTTGCGATGGACCATTGCCTAAGCCGTTGCAGATGAAATAGTGAGACCCCATTCTTCCTAGAAGCGACGGTCAAGGCTGACGGACCATCAACCCAGCAGCGAACCATCGCACACACCATCGCAGGTCCCGATTCAGTAAATTAAAATTGTTTTTAAAAGGGTATTTTGGTCATTTACCACCCACCTATATATATACCCATTTATATTCGATTTCATCCATTTGGTTCTTTATTACTTCACAATCAATATTAGGGTTTCTCTCAAACATTAATCTCCAAGAACAAAATCCAATCTTCTTCAAAAACTAAGGGATTTCCAATTCTTCAAGTTCAAGAACATCAAGAATCTTAACCCAGGTATGCATAGTGTTCATTCATAGACTCATTTCGTCCATGAAGTCCAAGAATTGTTATACAATGATGTTTACATGTACCATGCCTACAATATGTTTGATTTAAAACCTAAATGAAGGAAAAGTGTCTAACTAGCATATTGTCAGAAAATCCCCATGTATGTACAAGCTTATGCCTGTCACATGTTTGATGAAATGCTTCAATAAATGCATTATAGTGATTATTATGTATTCAAGCAAGTCATGCTTTGTTAGTTTCCTTCTATCGAATCCTGGGGGTACTTGTACCCGAAACATTAGTTGTGTGCCTAGAGCCATGTCATGTTTTCACGATACTCTCAGTCAATCTATGAATCCTTAGACTTCAGACAGTCTTATGACTCAGGAAATCCCTATGATCTCATGAACTCAGTCAGTTGTCAAATATCAATAATATTCTACTAGTCATCAGAATTCAGTAACTCAGCTCATGTTTAGTTCAGTAAATCATGTTCAGTGTCTATTCAGATGGGAGTAGAAATTAGCACCAAGCGAACCCAAGGATGGGAACTCACCTGTTATATGAGGGTATGATTCTTAGAAGCAATCCTTGTGTTCCAGAACTATGTAGCCAGCATAAGTTAAGACATCATATCTTGTTATATGAGGGTAGATGAGGTGGATTAACCTGCTATATGAGGATTCCCACCGTTCTCATTAGAGTTACCTATTATATTAGGGTCACTCACATGTTGTCCTTACCAGTGGTGCGGTATTGACACCCTTCCAATCAGGGCACAGATTGGACCCCAATTCAGCTATAATGCATTATTTGGGGCATGTCGGTTAGATGACTGCTTCCCATAGTCTTAGTATCAATCTCAGTAAAAGAACTCAGATAGTTCTTCAGAATTCAGGACCGTCAGATATAGTTAACTCAGATACAATACGGAACTCAACTAGTTCCATCAGATTCAGGGCTGTCAGATACAGTCACTCATGTTATTAGTTATTAGAATTCAGTCATTAGTCATGTTAGTCATCAGCATACTCATGTCATCACGATTTTAGATATAGTTACTATGTATGCATGCATGTATTCTCACGTTCATATTAGTCAGTTAGCCAGTATTGTTCATGCATATGAACCCCATGCATTCAGCCTACCTCACATGCATACCAATACATTCAAAGTACTGACGTATTTGCGCTATGGTATCTTATACCATAGGTTCAGATACACGAGCTCCAGAGCATCAGTAGATTCCAAATATCAGCAGTCAGAGTTAGTAGTGAGTCCTCATCCTTTGAGGAAATGATTATTTCTCCATTATCTCATTAATTGGTTTATTAGTTAGAGTTAGTTAGGGACATGTCCCATCAACTCCTTACTCAGACAGTTCAGTTAGTTTGAGGCTTTCCAGACTATTATGTTCAAACAGTTATTTCAGTTGTTTTGGGTATTTTATATCCCATTTTGATGTTATGTTTTGCTTCAGTTATGTGAACCTTATAGCCTTTCAGTTCATGTTTCCGCATTATTCAGTATACAGGTACAGATATCAGTCATGGGTTAGCTTGTGGTCCTTTGGGGTCATGAGCATCGTGTATCATTCTGGGTACCAGATTTGAAGCGTTAAAAACTTGGTATTAGAGCCAGGTTTAATAGAGTCCTAGGGAGTCTGAAAGCCGCATCCAGTAGAGTCTTGTACATGGGTGTGTTGCGCGCCATATTTATGTGCAGGAGGCTATAAGATGTTTTAGGAATAGTTTCCCTTCTTTCAGTATTTATGTCATGCCAATGAGCATAATCTCAATCTAATTTCTCAGTCTAATCCGCTTCTTCTCCTTATTTTAGAACATGTCTCCCAAGAGACCCAGCCTGTCCAATAAAATCCCTTGGACGAACATGTTTCTCATGCGGAGTTCAGGGCCGCATTCACTACTCTTGCTCAGTCAGTTGCTTCTCAGAATGAACGACCAGCTATCGTTTCGACCAACCCAGTGGCCAATTCAGCTACAGTCAGGATTAGAGACTTCACCCGAATAAATCCTCCATCCTTTCTTGGGTCTAAGACAGACAAGGACCCTTAGGAATTCCTAGATCAGATACAGAAGGTTACAAACATAATAGGGGTTACGTCTAGTGAAAGTGCTGAGCTAGCTGCATATCAATTACAGGATGTGGCTCATACTTGGTTCAAGCAATGGAAGTTAAAGAGGGCAAATGATGCAGGGTCAGTTGAGTGGGAGGAGTTTGCCTCAGTGTTCCTTGATAGATTCTTTCCCTTAGAGCTTAGAGAAGCTAAGGTGCTAGAAATCATCAACCTCAGGCAGGGCAATTTGATAGTGAAAGAGTATTCTCTTAAGTTTACTCAATTAGCCAGATATGCCCCTCATGTGATTGCAGATAGCAGGGCAAGGATGAGTAAGTTCATTTCAGGGGTGAATGATAGCGTGGTTAATAAGTGTAGATCTGCCATGCTGAATAGTGACATGACTTTAGCCAGGATTATGACTCATGCTCAGTAAATAGAGGAGCAGAAGATTAAGATGAGGGAGAAGCAGAATAAGAGAGCAAAGATAGGTAGTTTCAACTTTGCTCAGCCTAAGTCAGAAAGAAGAAACCGTTCTCAGTTTCATCCTAAGTCATCAGTTCCACCTCCTTCTTTAGCCAGTTCTCCAGTTCCTAAGTTCATAGAGGTTAACAAAGATAGAGCACCAGGCTCTAAGTACCAGGGTAGTATTAGCAGTGCCCACACCTATTCTCTTTGCCAGATTGTGGCAAGCACCATCAGGGTATTTGCAGAGCTGGCAGTGGTATTTGTTTTTTATGTGGTAAGCCAGGCCACAGAGCTAGATACTATCCTCATCCAGGTCCTTAGGGTCAATAAAATCACTCCTCAGCTCAGTCCAGTCGCGTAAATCAGTAGGGTGCTACCTCCAGTGCTACTAGTGGGCAATGCCCTAATCGTCTCTATGATCTTCAGTCCCAACAAGATCAAGAAAATTCTCCTGATGTGGTTACTGGTACGTTACAGATCTTTCATGTGCATGTTTATGATTTACTAGATCCAGGATCTTCTTTGTCTTTTGTCACTCCTTATATAGCAGTCGATTTCGGAGTCAGTCCTAAAATTCTAGCAGATCTCTTTTTAGCCTCTACCCCAGTGGGTAAAACCATCATAGCCCGACGGATATACAAGAACTTCCCAGCTATGATATCTTAGAAAGTCACTTTAGTAGACTTAGTCGAATTAGAGATGACTAATTTGATATCATTCTCGGCATGGATTGGCTTTATTCCTGCTATGCCATAGTCGACTGTAGAAACAGAATAGTTTAATTTCAATTTTCGAATGAACCCGTCCTAGAGTGGAAGGGTAGTGTATCCGTTTTCAGAGGTCAGCTTATTTCCTACCTTCGAGCACGAAAAATGATATCTAAAGGATATATCTATCATCTTGTTTGAGTTAAAGACACTAGTTCCAAAACTCCCAGTCTTGAATTAGTCCCAGTAGTGAAGGAATATTCAGATGTCCTTCCCGAAGATCTTCCAGGAATTCCTTCCGAAAGGGAAATAGACTTCGGCATTGATCTTTTTCCAGATACTCAGCCTATATCCATTCTGCCATACAGAATGGAACCAGCAGAACTCAGAGAATTGAAAGAACAGTTGAAGGATCTCTTAGATAAGGGATTCATCAGGCCTAGTATGTCCCCGTGGGGCGCTCTAGTATTATTCGTGCGCAAGAAAGACGATTCTCTCAGAATGTGTATAGACTATCTTCAACTTAATAAGGTCACGGTCAAGAACAAGTATCCTCTTCCCAAAATCGATGACTTGTTTGACCAACTTCAGGTTGCCAGCTATTTCTCCAAGATAGACCTCAGATCCGACTATCATCAGCTCAGAGTCAGATAATGTGACATTTCAAAAACAGTTTTCCATACTCGGTATAATCACTTTGAATTTTTAGTCATGTCCTTTGGTCTCACCAATGGCCCAGCAGCTTTCATGGACTTGATGAATCGTGTGTTCAAGCAGTACTTGGACATGTTCATCATAGTCTTCATAGATGATATTTTGGTCTATGCCCGCAGTGAGCGAGATCATTCAGACCATCTCAGAACAGTACTTTAGACACTCAGAGGTCATCAGCTATTCTCCAAATTTATTAAGTGCGAGTTTTGGCTAAGGTCAGTAGCATTCCTTAGCCATATCATTTCCGGAGATGGCGTTGGAGTAGATCCTCAAAAGATCGAAGCAGTAAGAAACTGGCCTCGCCCTATCTCTCCATCAGATATTAGGAGTTTCCTGGGTTTGGCTGGCTATTATAGACAGTTTGTTGAGGGATTTTTTTTTATTGCATCCCCTATGTCCAGATTGACTCAGAAGAAAGTTAAGTTTCAGTGGTCGGATCCTTGCGAAAAGAGTTTTCAGGAGTTTCAGCTCCAGTTCTAGCTCTTCCAGATGTTCAGTTGGGTTCGTAGTGTATTGTGATGCATCCAGAGTAGGTTTAGGTTGTGTCCTCATGCAGCATGGTAAGGTCATAACCTACGCCTCCAGACAGCTTAAACCCCATGAGAAGAATTATCCTACTCATGATCTTGAGTTAGCCATCGTAGTATTTTCCTTGAAGATTTGAAGGCATTATCTATACGGTGTTCATGTAGATGTGTTCATGAATCGTAAGAGCCTTTAATATGTCTTTTCTCAGAAAGATCTCAATCTTTGTCAGAGAAGGTGGTTAGAGCTTTTGAAAGATTATGACATGAGTGTCCTCTATCATTCGGGAAAGGCTAATGTAGTGGCCGACGCTCTCAGTAGACTGTCTATGGGTAGTATTACTCATGTGGATGACAGTAAGAAGAAGTTACCTCAGGAAGTACATCAACTTGCCAGACTAGCCATTCGCTTAGTCGATACAGATAAGGGTGATATATGGGTTCAGATTAGTTTAGAATTATCTCTAGTTTCCAAGGTGAAAGAAAAGATAGATAGATATCCCATCCTTGTCAAGTTAAAAGAGTCAGTTCAGAATCAGAAAATAGAGGTTTTCTCCCAAGGGAGAGATGGTGGTCTGCGCTGTCAGGGTCGTCTCTATGTTCCAGGTGTAGATGACTTAAGGCAGCAAATTCTTCCAGAAGCGCATGGTACACGCTACTCTATTTATCCAGGGGCCACAACGATGTACCGCGACTTGCGAAAGATCTATTGGTGGAGTGGGATGAAGAGAAATGTTGCAGAGTATGTGGCTAAGTGCTCTACATATCAGCAGGTTAAGATAGAGCATCAGAAGCCTAGTGGTCCTATACAAGAGTTCAGTATTCCTACTTGGAAGTGGGAAGAAGTGAACATGGACTTCGTGACGGGTTTGCCTCGAACTCAACATCAGCATGATTCAATTTGGGTCATCATAGATAGAATGACCAAATCAGCCCATTTTTTTCTAGTCCATACCCCATATTCATCTGAGGATTATGCCAAACTCTACATTAGGGAGTTGGTCAGATTGCACGGTGTTTCTCTATCTATTATCTCAGATAGAGGTACCCAGTTCACCTCTCATTTCTGAAAAGCATTCCAAAAGGGTTTGGTCTTGGTACCCAAGTTCATCTTAGTACAACCTTTCATCCTCAGACAAATGGTCAAGCAGGAAGGACCATTCAAACTTTAAAAGATATGCTAAGGGTGTGTGCAATTGATTTTAAGGGTAGCTGGGATGACCACTTGTCTTTGATTGAATTTGCTACAACAACAGCTATCATTCCAGTATTCATATGGCTCCATTCGAAGCTCGCTACGGTAGGAGATATAGATCTCTAATTGATTGGTTCGAAGTTAGTAAGGCCTCAGTTATAGGGCCTGACTTGGTATTCGATGCCTTAAAGAAGGTCCAGTTGATCAGAGAAAGACTCTGGGCTGCTCAGAGTCGACAGAAGTCTTATGCAGTTATTCGTAGAAAAGATCTTGAGTTTGAGATCGGTGATCATGTCTATCTAAAGATATCTCCCATAAAGGGAGTGAAGAGATTCGGCAAGAAGGGAAAGCTCAGTCCCCGATATATTGGTCTCATCAAGATTCTCAGTCGTTTTGACAAGGTAGCTTATGAGCTCGATTTGCCTTCAGATCTAGCCTCAGTTCATCCAGTCTTCCATGTCTCTTTGCTCAAGAAATGTATAGGTGACCCAGCAGTTGTAGTCCCTATTAAGAGCATCGATGTTCAGAATAGCCTCTCTTATGAAGAGATTCCAGTTGAAATCCTAGACTATCAGACTCATAAACTAAGGAACAAAGAAGTCCCTCTAGTTAAAGTTCTTTGGCAAAATCAGTCTGTCGAGGGAGCTACTTGGGAAA
Source organism: Capsicum annuum (assembly GCF_002878395.1). Lineage (NCBI taxonomy): Eukaryota > Viridiplantae > Streptophyta > Magnoliopsida > Solanales > Solanaceae > Capsicum > Capsicum annuum. Next base: position 79,523,361 of record NC_061112.1, read on the forward strand.
CAGAAGCAGACATACGTACTAAGTATCCTTACCTCTTCTCCTCGACTCAGATCAAGCTCAAGGTAATAGTTCTCCTTAAGCTTACCCAGTTTCATGTTCAGTGTTCATCACAAACTTAGTATTAAATACCATTGCATATTCAATCATGCATTCATGTATCAGCTCAGATATATAATTATACATCAGACATGTATTCTCATTGTGAGAAACTTAGCTCATCAGAACACCCAGTCATGCATTCATGAATCAGTTACACATGCATAAGATATGCATGTTCAGTATGATATGTTCAGTTATCAGTCACGTCAGTCATGAAATTATGTTCCAGTTGTTTATGTTTTGTATGTAAGTCGGTTATCTTCTCCCCTCACTCTCAGTTTCATTCGAGGACGAATGTTCTCAAGGGGGAGATATTGTAATACCCCATACTTTTTCCTAGCTTGAAATCGTCTCAAAAATGTTAGAAACTTTCCTTGAAAGATAAATCCACTTTTGTAAACGTGGTATTTTTAAGACTTTCATTTTTTGTCATATGAAAAATTGAATTAGCTTTCCAATGATACCAATTTCGTCAAAATTTGACATCGGAGGAGAAAGTTTTGGCCAAAATACAGAAGGTAGTAAAACTGCCCAAATACGATGGTAAGGCCAACGGACCGTCGCCCACGACCGTCACAGTAAGGCAGTGAGAACTACCTTCTTCCTAGGAGCGACGGCCCAGGCCGATGGACCATCGAACTAGCAACAAACCGTCGCTCGAGCCGTCGTAAGGGAAACAGTGAGGCCACCTTCTGGATAAGGTGCGACAGTCAGGTTGATGGATCATCGAACTTGCGATGGACCATCGCCCAAGCCGTTGCAGCCAAAACAGTGAGACCCCATTCTACCTAAAAGCGACGGTCAGGGCCGACGGATTGTCAACCCAGCTACGGACCATCGTACCCACCGTCGCAGGTCCTAATTCAGCAAATTAAAGTTGTTTTTAAAAGGGTATTTGGTCATTTACCACCCACCTATATATACCCAATTATATCTAATTTTAGCCATTTAGTTCTTTATTACTTTACAACCAATATTGAGGTTTCTCTCAAACATTAATCTCCAAGAACAAAATCCAATCTTCTTCAAGAACTAAGGGATTTCTAATTCTTCAAGTTCAAGAACATCAAGAATCTTAACCCAGATATGCATAGTGTTCATTCATGGACTCCTTTCATTCATGAAGTCCAAGAATCCCTTTTCCAACTTCAAGTTATGAATTTTCTTTATGATTTCATGATTAGGTTGTTCTTGTTCATGTTGATAAATGAGAAATTGAATTCTACTCTATGTTGGGTGCTAATTTCTATGTGGGTTTAATTATTATAGATATAGATTCATGCAAATCTATGACTAAACTCTTGAATGATGAAATTAGAATGTGACCATGATGTTTAATTATTATACAATGATGTTTACATGTACCATGCCTACAATATGTTTGATTTAATGCCTAAATGAAGGAAAAGTACCTAACTAGCATGTTGTCATGAAATCCCCATGTATGTACAAGCTTATGCCTATCACATGGTTGATGAAATACTTCAGTAAATGCATTATGGTGATTATTATGTATTCAAGCAAGTCATGCTTTGTCAGTTTTTTCTACCGAGTTCTGGGGGTACTTGTACCCAAAACATTAACTGTGTGCCTAGAGCCATGTCATTTTTTCACGATACTCACAATCAAGCTATTAATCCTTAGACTTCAGGCAGTCTTATGACTCAAGAAATCCCTATCATCTCATGAACTCAGTCAGTTGGCAGATATCAGCAGTATTTTATCAGTCACTGAAATTAAGTAACTCAGCTCATGTTCAATTCAGTAAATCATGTTCAGTGTCTATTTAGATGGGAGTAAAAATTAGCACCGAGCGAACCCAAGGATGGGAACTCGCCTGTTATATGAGGGTGTGATTCTTAGAAGCAATCCTTGCGTTCCAGAACTATGTAGCTAGCATAGGTTGAGACATCATAGCCTGTTATATGAAGGTAGATGAGGTGGCTTAACCTGCTATATGAGGGTTCCCACCGTTCTCATTAGAGTTACCTGTTATATTAGGGTCACTCACATATTGTCCTTACCAGTGGCGCGGTATTGACACCCTTTCAATCAGGGCACAGATTGGACACCAATTCAGCTATAATGCGTCATTTGGGGCATGTCGGTAAGATGACTACTTTCCATAGTCTCAGTATCAGTCTCAGTAAAAGAACTCAGATAGTTCTTCAAAATTCAAGACTGTCAAATACAGTCAACTCAGATATAGTACGAAACTCAGCTAGTTCCATCAGATTCAGGACTGTCAGATACAGCCACTCATGTTATCAGTTATCAGAATTTAGTCATTAGTCATGTTAGTCATCAGCATACTCATGTTATCACGATTTCAGATATAGTTACTATGTATGTATGCATGTATTCTCACGTTCATATTAGTCAGTTAGCCAGTATTGTTCATGCATATAAACCCCATGCATTCAGCCTACCTCATATGCATACCAGTACATTCAAAGTACTAACGCATTTGCGCTATGGTGTCTTATACCATAGCTCCAAAGCATCAGTAGATTTCAGATATCAGCAGTCAAAGTTAGCAGTGAGTCATCATCCTTCGAGGACATGATTATTTCTCTATTATCTCATTAATTAATTTATTAGTTAGAGTTAGTTGGGGACATGTCCCATCAACTCTTTACTCAGATAGTTCAGTCAGTTAGAGGCTTTCCAGACTATTATGTTCAGACAATTATTTCAGTTGTTTTGGGTATTTCATACCCCGTTTAGATATTATGTTTTACTTCAGTTATGTGAACCTTATGGCCTTTTAGTTCATGTTTTCGTATTATTCAGTATACAGGTACAGATATCAGTCATAGGTTAGCTTGTGGTCCTTCGGGGTCATGAGCATCGTGTAGCATTTCGGGTACCAGATTTGGGGCGTTACATCGAACTAGTGGAATGGAAGAATATTTAGTCCTACACATAATCTTTAACATGATGTAGCTCGAGTAAAAAAGGAGCAGAGAATGAATATGTAGTGTTTGGATATATGATGGTTGAAAAATTCATCTTCCGGTGACCTGCGGATTTGGATATATGACAGTTGAAAAAGTCATCTTCCCGTGACCTGCGGAACTAGGTGTTAAACCAAGCTTTTATCCTTTGATTTTTGAATATTATGTGGATAAAATATTATGTAAATCTTTGTATTTTGATTGCATTCCTGACTCTGAATCTGATCATTTTCTTGAATTCTTTGAAGGTATGAGCTTGCCCGCCAGCCTGCTAATACAAAGCTCTCAAATAACAAGATAGTGAAACGAATTCGTGTGCGTGGGGGCAGTGTAAAGTGAAGGGCACTGAGATTGGATACAGGAAATTATCAAGAGTAAACAGGAAAGTTGTTATCCATGTGCCCTACAGACTAACAAAAGCTTGCAGTTGGAGAAGAAATTCAGTGGCAAAGATATACTTCGATCAATCTATTGAAATTTGTTGAAATAAAAGGCTAAAATGACCTGAGACTGACTTCCTAAAATTTTAATGTGGATACATCAGCTGGTTAATCCGCTAAACTTAAATACCTTCCCCTCGATCATTTGCTTACAAATTAATATATTGGGCCTGTGCTGAGCATGGCCATGCAAATTTAGTTGTTATATACATTATTTATTGTAGGAAAAAGGCTCAAATATGCCACTGAACTATCAAAAACGGCTCATTTATGCCATCCATTAAAAGTTGGGCTCATTCATGCCATCATCGTTATAAAATCGGTCCATCCATTCCATTACTTTTTAACGGTGGTTTTCAAAAAAACTACTTTGCCACGTGGCCTCATATTAGAGGTCCACGTCATTTTTAAAAACAATTTAATCTTTTTTTTTTTTAAGTTTTGATCCATTAAGAAGAATTCACCCACACCTAACCTATGACCTTAACCCACTTTAATATTACTCTTAATTTTGACCCTAGATTTAAACATATATATAATCATTTAGTCTTCGAACATGAAATTTATACACTTGAATACTACGTTTAAAATAATATAGGTTAGAATAATCAATAATTTAAAATGGCAAATGAATAAATTGTGATTAAAAATTAATTTGTTTTGACTCTCGAAATCAGAACATCATCACATAATCTAGGACGAAGAGAATACCACATAAATGAAGGACCACAACTTTTAATTAGGAAAATACCTAAAAATTCCTTCTAAATTTAGAAGTGGGTTAAGGTGATAGGTTGGGTGTGGGTAAATTCTTCTTAATGGATCAAAACTTTTTTAAAAATGACGTGGACCTCTAATAAGAGGCCACGTGGCAAAGCAACTTTTTAGAAAACCACCGTTAAAAAGTAATGGTATGGATGGACCAATTTTATAACGGTGATGGCATGAATGAGCCCAACTTTTAACGGATGGCATAAATGAGTCATTTCTGATAATTCAGTGGCATATTTATGCCTTTTCCCTTTATTGTATAAACAACATAAATCTCACCTTAAATAAAAGTAATTACATAGAATCCCACATTCAGTTTCTCTCTCCCAGATTTTGAAAAGTACATATACATGTCGCTTTACCTTATACATTGGTGCAACATATGAGGTAAATCGTTTTGCCTAAAATTAAGAAAATAAAATCTGACACCATTATTATCTAACTTAATTAGCGACAATAATTAATGTATAGATTTTGTGGAACCTTAAAAATAGTAACTATAATTCAAATTGAAAACACCAAAGATTGTATTTCTAAATGCCCAAATAATTTCTTCCCCAAAATAAATTTTTATATCTTCTTTAAATTTCCGGTTTTATGAGCTACCAATATGCAACGAGTGAGCCAGAACTTTGTCAATACGATATTTCATGCCCTAAGACAATAATATGTATTTGCAAAGTTATCAGAACTATCACAAAAAAATCAAGTTACAACGAAAAAAAAGGGAGCAGCAGACTGCCAAAAACAAAAGAGATAACCTTATACAATAGTTCAACATGTATATATGCATCTTATACATAGTACGTCTATGTATAAAATTATCATGAAAATTAATGTAAAATATAAGCTTTCTAAATATATAATGGAACCTTATACATATTATAAGGATGTCATGAATATTAATATCTAATGTAAAATTTCTAATGTATAATGTAAATATCTAAAGTATATTGTGACCATAAATACATGAGGTTAATATAGTTGATTTATACGTATTATAATTATATTGTATAAGGTTACAATTGTAAAGTATAATATACCTAACATATATCAAAATATATCACCATAAAGTATTATAAAAAAGTATTTGTGTATAAGAAATCATTTACTGAAGTAAACAAAGTATTATAAAAAAATATACCCTTGTAATGTATAATGTAAATATCTAAAGTATAATATGACTATAAAACCAACAACATATAAAAGTAATATAATGTAAATTTTCTAATGTATAATGTAAATTTCTAAAGTATAATGTGACTTATAGAAATATTTCGCCTCAAATTGCAAGGGGAAAAAATGGCTACTTTGCATAAATTCAAGCTTCTAGCAACTCAATGTGCAGTAACAGGAAGGCCAACCCAAATCCCAACAACCAGCCCAGTATTCACCTCCGCCATCGAAAAACTCTCTGTATGCTCCTCAGACGTAGTGGCGACGGCGAGGGATCGCGAACTCAGGTTGGTTTCTCCAAAATAATTCTTTTTATTTTCAAGGGAATTGGAATCAACCTGCTCCTATAATGAAAAGATGATTTGCACTAATAACTCAAAGGGACATAGAAAGGTAAATGTGACTTATGCTCGCCGGATCATGATTTGCTTGAGAAGGGGAAGGAATTGGAAAAATAAAAAAAAATTGATTTAAATGAAGACAGTGATGAAGTTAATTATTTGATCAACTAATACTTTATAAGTGAAAGAAATTTAAAACCTCCAAATCACGTTAGCAAAATTTTAGGCAAAAAATATGGAGCATAATGTTGGAACAAAATACGTGGTTTGGGATGTATAAGAAGGAAGAAAGAGAAGCAGTAAAAAGAAAGGAATTTATGTAATTAATATGGAATATTTGTAATTATTTTTTAAAATAGAGATATTTTGTAATAACTAATAGTTAACTTGTGTATATACGTAATTTTTACTTATTTATTGATGCAAAATTTTGTGATTGAAATTGTTTTTTATTTAGTAGGGCACTAAAGTGGATACAAAACAATTGAGTGCTCTATTTGCAAAATTCACATGGTTTATTTGCAAATGTCCTTTTTGTCCCTAGGGTTTCCAATTCATTAATCAACATCAAGCACAGGCACATGGATTATGAACGACGACATCATCTTCATCTCCGGTCGTAAAGAACAAATACCCGATCGCCAATCTCCACCATTAAACGACATAACAGCCAGCATAAGCATATATCCAATTGCAGAATTGAATTCACCCTGATTTTGTCAAATTAACAGGATAACAATGGCGTAACATACCATCGCCGGCGAGTTACTTTTGTCACCGTCAAAAACTCCGCCGCCGGGAATTTCTTCCGGTATGACACATAACGGAATTATCCAGGCGAATTTTCCTCTCTAGAAACTTCAATTCCTTTTTGACAATTACATTTTTTTTCGGTGCATATATAAGTGTTTGGATTTATTTTTTTTGAAATTTTAAACTAAATTTGCTAACAAATCTGAGTTCTGATTTTGAATTAGCTGAAAGCAGTTCAATTGGATATAACAATTGATAAAATCATCGCCTTGCGCTTTGTATGAGAAACAAAATGGAATTAACATATCTCGTAAGTTCGGGGATGAATCACATTGTTAAAGTATTCGAAGCATGCTGAATGGAATTCGGAATTGTTCACAAGTTTTAAATGAGAGATCAATGAAGTTTTAACGAATTGTGGTCTAAGTAGTTTATTTCTGAGCTAGAAAAGGTTGTCATTGTTATGCTGCAACTCTATTGAAGACTTGTCATGAAATCGAGTTTTAATTATCGGTACTAAAGCATAAAGTATGACTGCAAGTGCCTTGAAGTTAACGTTCCACTGGTGCAAAGCTAGTAGTAGGACAAGGAAAAATGTGTTTAGCATTCAATCTGAGGTGGATCACTTAGATATATTCTAGTCGATAATTTGATAAGTTATGTTTCTTCATTTACCTCATTTTTTTGGCTGTGTGCTGTAATTGTGCTTCTTTTTTTGTTTCTGTCATCTGTAAATGTGATTATTGCTATGCCTAAATGGCATTTAAAATCCTTGCTACATGAGCATATGTCACCGTCATGGTACAAATTAGCTTTCCCAACCTTTATTTAGACAATTCCTGGTGATTCCTTCTACTAAGTGCATATATACTGCTAGTGCTGGTTGGACTTTTTTTCAATCTTCTTTTTTGTATACACCTTTGATAACATAGTTGACGGTTTTTGGTCTGCCCGACTCAGTTACAATACTTGTCAGTATTGCGTAAAAGTCTATCCTTCCAGGCAGTAGCTTTGGATTGGGTTATCGGCTTGGGAATCTGTTTTTGGGGCTGTGGGTGTTGAGTCCAGTGGTGTTTGCTCTCTAGTTGAGTTTAGTTTTGTTCCTGGATTATTCCTTTGAATTTGTGTGAGCCTTGTATTTCTTGCTGCTGCTTTGCTACTACCATCGTTTATATCTTTATATTTTCTGATACTTTCGTGTAGTTGTGGCTGTGGGCGGTAATGGTTGGATAGGGTCATGTCTGAGGGGGTTGAGGCGTGGGGCCGTGGTGGGGGCGGGGGATGAGGAAGGGGCGGGAGTGGGAGGGAGGCCAAGGTTTGGCCGCGGGGGGGTAGTGGAGGGCGTGTGGATAGTGATGGTAGGCTGAGGGTTGGGTCTTGGAATATAGGAACTCTTCAGGGTAAGTCCATAAAGCTTGTGAAGATTCTTAAGAAGAGGAGGATCAATATTGCGTGTGTTCAAGAGACCAAGTGGGTAAGGCCTAAGGCTAGGGAGGTGGATGGTTACAAGCTGTGGTACTCTGGGAGCGAGAGGCGTAGGAATGGAGTTGGCATCTTAGTAGATGAAGAGCTTAGAGGTCAGGTAGTAGAGGTGAAGAGGATCAACGATAGGTTGATGACTATTAAGTTGGTCATTCGGGGGGTTACCCTGAACGTGTGTAGTGCCTATGCGCCGCAAGTGGGATCGGAGAGGGAGGAGAAGATGCGGTTTTGGGAGGCTTTGGAGGAGGTGGTGAGAGGCGTGTCTAGCTCGGAGAAGATTGTTGTAGCAGGAGATTTCCCCGGGCACATCGGGGCATTACCGGGAGGCTTTGGTGATGTGCATGGTGGTTTTGATTTTGGGGAGAGAAATGAAGAGGGGGCTACTCTATTGGAGTTTGCGAGGTCCTTTGGGCTGGTGGTGGTGAACTCGGGCTTCCCGAAGAAGGACGATCACCTGATCACCTTTCGAAGCGCGATAGCCAGGACCCAGATTGACTTTTTGTTGCTTAGGAAAGGGGATAGGGCGTTGTGTAAGGACTGTAAGGTCATCCCGAGTGAGAATCTTTCGACCCAGCATAGGCTCTTGGTTATGGATTTGGGTATAAAGAAGAATAGAAAGAGGAGGAGTAAGGAGTGTAGACCTAGAATTAAGTGGGGCGGTTTGACGCCAGTGAATGCGTGGGAGATAGGGGAGAAGTTGGCGGGAATGGGGGTGTGGGAGTGTAGGGGGGACGTGGATAGTATGTGGGATAGGGTGGCTAGGTGCATCAGGGAGAATGCAAGTGAGGTGTTGGGTGTTTCTAGGGGCCGGGCCGGGCATCATCAGGGGGATTGGTGGTGGAATGAAGAGGTGGAGAAGAAAGTGGGGACCAAGAAAGGGGCGTATGCTAAATTGGTTGAGAGTAAGGACGAAGAAGAGAAGCGGGTAAACAGAAAAGAGTACAAGCTAGCTAGGAAGGAGGCTAAGTCAGCAGTCACGGCAGCTAAGACGGCCGCTTTTGAGAGCTTGTATGCAGGGTTACAGGGGAAAGGAGGGGAGAAAAAGTTGTTTAGACTCGCTAAGGCTAGGGAGAGGAAGGGTCGTGACCTCGATCAGGTGAGGTGCATTAAGGGGGAGGACGGTAGAGTGTTGTTGGAGGACGGCCACATTAAGAATAGATGGCAGTCGTACTTTCATAGGCTCTTGAATGACGAAGGGGATAGAGCTATTGTGTTAGGGGAACTGGAGCACTCAGAGGAGTGTCGGGATTTTAGCTATTGTAGACGTTTTAAGGTAGAAGAGGTTAGAGAGGCTGTTCGCAGGATGCGAAGGGGTAGGGCGACGGGGCCGGACGAGATACCGGTGGAGTTTTGGAAGTTCGTTGGAGAGGCTGGTGTAAGGTGGTTGACTAGATTGTTTAATGAAATCTTCAAGACGGCAAAGATGCCCGAGGCTTGGAGGTGGAGTACCATGATCCCTCTCTATAAGAATAAGGGTGACATCCAGAGTTGCAATAACTATAGGGGGATTAAGTTATTGAGTCACTCTATGAAGATTTAGGAGAGAGTGGTCGAGGTGAGGCTGAGACGGATAGTGTCTATTTCGGAAAACCAGTTTGGATTTATGCCTGGCCGCTCGACGACGGAGGCAATTCACCTGGTGCGGAGGTTGGTGGAACAGTATAGGGAAAGGAAGAAGGACCTGCACATGGTGTTTATCGACCTGGAGAAGACTTACGACAAAGTCCCCAGGGAGGTGCTTTGGAGATGCTTGGAGGTGAGTGGAGTACCGAGGGCATATATCAGAGCAATTAAGGATATGTATGATGGAGCGAAAACTCAGGTGAGGACGGCGGGAGGAGACTCAGAGCATTTCACTGTCTTGACAGGATTGCATTAGGGATCTACTCTTAGTCCCTTTTTGTTTGCGTTGGTGATGGATGTGTTGACGCGGCGTATTCAAGGGGAGGTGCCTTGGTGTATGCTTTTTGCAGACGATGTAGTTCTGATAGATGAGACTCGAGGGGGTGTGAATGACAAATTAGAGGTGTGGAGGCAAACTCTTGAGTCTAAAGGGTTCAGGGTGAGCAGAAGCAAGACAGAGTATGTGGAATGCAAGTTTAATGACGTGAGGCGGGAGAATGAGGTAGTAGTGAAGCTGGAATCACAGGAGGTATGTAAGAGGGATAGTTTCAAGTATCTCGGGTTCGTGATCCAGAGTAACGGTGAGATTGACGAGGATGTCTCGCACCGTATTGGGGCGGGATGGATGAAGTGGAAGCTCGTGTCGGGGGTGTTGTGTGATAAGAAGGTGCCGCCCAAGCTGAAAAGCAAATTCTACAGGGTGGTAGTCCGTCCGGCCATGTTGTATGGAGCGGAGTGTTGGCCAGTTAAAGAACTCCCACATCCAAAAAATGAAGGTGGCAGAAATGCGGATGTTGCGCTGGATGTGTGGGCTGACTAGAAGGGATAGAGTTCGGAATGAGACTATCCGGGAGAAGGTTGGTGTGACTCCAGTGGAGTGCAAGATGCGGGAAGTCCGATTGAGATGGTTCGGACACGTGAAGAGGAGGGGCATGGATGCCCCGGTTCGTAGGTGTGAGAGGCTAGCGTTGGATGGTTTTAGGCGGGGTAGGGGTAGGCCGAAGAAGTACTGGGGTGAGGTGATTAGGCGGGACATGGAGCAGTTACAGCTCACCGAGGACATGATCCTAGATAGGAAGGTCTGGAGGATGCGAATTAGGGCAGAAGACTAGGGCCGATTTGGGTCGCTAGTGTAGGGAATTACTTGGTGGGGGTTTTATTCTTGTTATGATTCCGTGTTCCATGTTTTATTACGAATCTGTGTGCTTTCCTCTGTTTTCTAATACTTATGGGTGCCGTATTTATGTTATGTAATCTAGTTCTGTTATGAGTTTGTGTGGTATCTCGTGACTTGAGCCGGGGGTCTATCGGAAACAGCCTTTCTACTTCTTTAGAGGTAAAGGTATGGACTGCGTACATCTTACCCCCCAGACCCCACTAGGTGGGAATACACTGGGTTTGTTGTTTGTTTGTTGTTTGTACTAATTTAAGCTTGGCAAAGTCTTATACTATACTGTCGATTATATCTTCTTTTGTTAAAAAAGTTTGACGGTAAGAGAAGTTCTCTTACTCGAAAAGAAAACTTTACTTTGTGTGTGTGCCCAAAGGCTTATTTCACCTACTTTTTTTGTTGATATTTGATTGTTTGTTTGGACTGATGATAGAGACACAACATTTTTGGAGCAATTTCACACTTTCTGGGTTGTCTTCTTCTTTTTTCTTTTTTCTTTTGATGATCCATTTAGAAGAAAAGTAAGGTAAAAGAACAAACACTTCCTATTTTGTAGTTTTAAAGTGTGGTTTCGTTGTGAAGATTTTAGTCTTAAAGGTTCTTTGAATAATTTATGCAATGGCATTAGTACTTTCTTTTTTCAAAACTCAACTTTTTTTTTTTTTGAATAGTGAAGTTGCTTCTCTAGATAGGAGAGCTCAACTCCTGTATTCATTGTCAGAAAGTTGTCAGAACTATTAATGGGTGCACCAAAGCAGAAGTGGACAGCAGAAGAAGAAGCTGCCCTTAAAGCTGGTGTAGCAAAGTATGGAGTTGGCAAATGGAGCACTATTCTCAAAGATCCAGAATTTGCTGTTGTGTTGCGCTCTCGTTCAAATGTGGACTTGAAGGTAGCAGAATCAACTATATTATCAAATCTTGACTTTCCTTCTGTTGGAAGCTTATTAGCCAGCTGGAGTATGTCATAAATTCACATAGTAACATTGTTGATGCATTGCTGCAATGTCTCTTCTGCTGGTTTTGCTTTTTTTTTTTCCCCTTCATTTTTCTGGCTTGTTTTGGTTTGTAAAAGTTGACTTGATGGGCTTAGTTTTGCTTGGACAGGATAAATGGAGGAATCTACATGTCATGGCTAGTGGTTGGGGATCTCGGCATCGAGGAAGGGCTGTTTCTAAAAGTGTTCAGCCTGCACCGAAGCACGATGACAACAACTTGGTTAGCTCTGTGGGTGAGAATGATATAGAAGCTCTTGATGCTAAACCTCTTGCATCGTCTGGTGAAGTGCTGAAGGATGTTGGCTCTAAGAAACCTCTTACAAGGTTATTAAGCTACTGATTCACTTAGATCTTCCTTATTCAAATCTTGGATTCTGTACAATTGGTCTTGATGGTTGTGCTGGGAGCTTTTGGATAAAAATACTTTTATTTATTTAATGACTTATATGACTCTGATATTACTTTTTTATAAAAATTCTGCACTCCATAAGATATCTAACAAAAACTTTGTGATGGTGAAGCACTCAAACCTTTAGAAATAAACAATCAAAGCATATTTTGAGATAAACTTTTCATGTTTAACAGTTAATATCTCCATTTCAATTTGTTTGTCTTACTTTTCTTTTTAGTTTGTTTAAAAGCGAATGCTGCTTTCTGTATTTAGTAACTCTTTACACCCAACATCCTACTTGACATATTTAAGACCAGAAGATTCAAAGCTCATTTTGGTACTCACACACATCTCTAATTTAAGATCACAAGATTAAACTCTGTGCTCTTGAATAACAAATTGAAACGGAGAGACTAATTTTTTATCATAAGGATATTTGTATGTAATCTAATAAAATATTTACCCAAGTACCTTTTAGTAAGGAACTTAATATAAACCATTTAGTTCTGGAAGTCAGCTGGCTCTGTTATAGAAAAGGTTTAGTGGCCAACTTGGTTTTTTGTTATCATCGATACTTGCAGTCCTAGTTCATATTGCTATATTGGTATCTCGCGCAACAATCGGCTTCTTATACATCTCTTTCCTTGTTACCTCTGGAATCAAATGTGGGCTCCTCTTTCTGGGGAAGAAATCTTGCAAAACTGAGATAAGGAATGGTGCTTCAAGCTGAAACATCTGCTGTTTCTGTATCATAGAGCCTGAGGTTTTTGTTTTATTTGATGCTCTATTTTTTTGTCAGTTGTGTGATTGCAGATTCTTGGAGATGCTTGGAGGTGAGTGGAGTACCGCAGGCATATATCAGAGTAATTAAGGATATGTATGAGGGAGCGAAAACCCAGGTGAGGACGGCGGGAGGAGACTCAGAGCATTTCACTGTCCTGACAGGATTGCATCAGGGATCTACTCTTAGTCCCTTTTTGTTTGCGTTAGTAATGGATGTGTTGACGCGGCGTATCCAAGGGGAGGTGCCGTGGTGTATGCTTTTTGCAGACGATGTAGTCCTGATAGATGAGACTCAAGGGGGTGTGAATGACAAATTAGAGTTGTGGAGGCAAACTCTGGAGTCCAAAGGGTTCAGGGTGGGCAGAACCAAGACAGAGTATGTGGAATGTAAGTTTAATGACGTGAGGCGGGAGAATGAGGTAGGAGTGACGCTAGAAGCACAGGAGGTAGGGAAGAGGGATAAGTTCAAGTATCTCGGGTCCGTGATCCAGAGTAACGGTGAGATTGACGAGGATGTCTCGCACCGTATTGGGGCGGGATGGATGAAGTGGAAACTCGCATCGGGGGTGCTGTGTGATAAGAAGGTGCCGCCCAAGCTTAAAGGCAAATTCTATAGGGTGGTAGTCCGTCCGGCCTTGCTGTATGGAGCGGAGTGTTGGCCAGTTAAGAGCTCCCACATCCAAAAAATGAAGGTGGCAGAAATGCGGATGTTGCGCTGGATGTGTGGACTGACCCGAGGGGATAGAGTTCGGAATGAGACTATCCGGGAGAAGGTTGGTGTGACTTCAGTGGAGTGTAAGATGCGGGAAGCATGATTGAGATGGTTCGGACACGTGAAGAGGAGGGGCATGGATGCCCCGGTCCGTAGGTGTGAGAGGCTAGCGTTGGATGGTTTTAGACGGGGAAGGGGTAGACCGAAGAAGTACTGGGGTGAGGTGATTAGGCGGGACATGGAACAGTTACAGCTCACCGAGGACATGACCCTAGATAGGAAGGTCTGGAAGATGCGAATTACGGCAGAGGATTAGGGCCAGTTCGGGTCGCTAGTGTAGGGAATTAATTGGTGGGGGTGTATTCCTGTTATGATTCCGTATTCAGTGTTTCGTGTTCCGTGTTCCATGTTTATTACGAATCTGTGTGCTTTCCTCTGCTTTATATTCCTGCATTCCTGCTTTACTCTGTTTTATATTCCTTATGGGTGCCGTATCTATGTTATGTCATCTGCTTCTGTGCTGTACTATGTGTTTGTGTGATATCTCGTGACTTGAGCCGGGGGTCTTTCGGAAACAGCCTTTCTACTTCATCAGAGGTAGAGGTATGGACTGCGTACATCTTACCCCCCCAGACCCCACCAAGTGGGAATACACTGGGTTTGTTGTTGTTGTTGTTGTTGTTGTGTGATTGCAGATTCTGTCGGTGTAATTATGTAAATATAGCATAAACATTCTCTAGCTTGGATAAAGGTTGTCGGTTGCAGTAGGTTGGCAACCCGTAAATAGATTAGGTATGTTGGATTTTCGGAATATGAGCTGAATAGAGTGCAGTGGATAGAGGATTCAGATAATGGAACCCAACTTATCGAAATTGAGTTGTAGTTGATTGATTGGTTGATTTGTTTCATTGGAAGTTTCATGTGATATTGTTGGCACAAGTCGTCATGTAAGAATAGTGTTGTTTCATTTAACATAGACATCAAGGCTCAAATCTCTCCTTTCCGTGCTCTCTGCTAGTATGGGTTAGATTCCTTGTCCTCTTCCACTAATTTGTTTTTTCCTGTACTTAATTTTTACTTCTTTTGAAAGCTTATTAAGTCCTTGGATAGATGTTGTCATCAATTATGTGATTTAGATTTTTAATAATCTATCGGTTTATATCTTTTGGTCAAAATGTGAAACTATAATAACAAATTTGGAATTCAGGTAATTAAGTTCTACAATTGCCTCTTTTTTTCCCTTCTCAAGAGTACTCACCCACTTTGCAACTTGCCTTTTGCATTACAATATATCAAGCTTGTGCTGTTTTTTCTTTGGTTGTAGATTGGATGATCTTATACTGGAGGCAATAGTCAAATTGAAGGAACCACGTGGATCTAGTCGGAATACAATTTCTTCTTTCATAGAGGTAATTTCCTCCTATTTTGAGTATATTTGATGCTTATGCTTCTTTTTGAGAGGTTAAGATTTGCTTATAAAGGTTGGAGTTCTCACTGGGCAAGGTTTCTTTAGTTTTAAGTGCAGTTTATACTTTTTTTTTTTTCCATAGAAAATAGTTTGCTTTCTTCTTATTTATTTTACTCTTAGTGTGTATTCGGTATGAAAAAAAATGTTTTCCATGAAAAATTTTCTCTTGAAAAATGTTTCTAAGAAAATGAGTGGGTTTCTACTTATTTTCTCGTGTTCAGCAGGTAAGCAAAAGCTATTATGCTAAAAACATTTGTATATAATTTAGACAAATACTATGGGAGGTGGTGGGTGGGATGGTGGGGATGAGAACTATGGGGGGGGGGGGGGGGGGGTGAAGATGAGGTGTATTGGAGGGCAAGGAGGACACTAAATGTAGAATGTCACTAGTAGAGCTTGTCTTCCCTACGCTCATTAGAGAGCTCATTTCCCTCATTTTTTAGGAGCTTGTTTACCTAGAGTAAATATCGACCAACCAAACATTGGAAAATTGGAAAACTTTTTCTGAAAATGTTTTCCTTCATATAGAATACACCCTTAGTTTAACTTAAGATGATACAAGTGTATGAACCTTGTAAATGCTGGTATATTCTTTTCATTACTTTTAGATGCCTGTAACTCAGTAGTTTCTTTTGTTTTGTTTAAAGGAGCGCTTTGCGGCACCTCCACACTTTGAAAAATTGTTGGCAACAAATTTGAAGGCATTGACTGAAAAAGGAAGACTGGTAAAGGTAATCAACCTCAGCAGTAGATCATGATTAGTGATTACTGGGGAGAATTAAGATAAACTGTGTCATAACTCATATATTGAATTGCCCCTTGTTGTATTTTTTTTGTTGTCAATATTTGGCTATTTTTTCCCACACTTCACAAAACTGTAACTAAAAGGTGGCAGTGTCCGTCGATTACATCATGAAGAATGTTGGTAAGAATTAATTTTAACGAAGCGATGTTGTGATTTACCTTGTCAAGAATGAAACATCACGCTTCTATTCTGACATTAAGCTCCATTTTTAGCATCACGTCATGCCTAAGCGAGGGAGGTGTAAGCCAGCGAGAGAATGAAATGTATGAATTTATTCTTTTTTGTTTGTGATGCTATTCTTATTCTTTGATGTTGTACTAATTGACGAGATCCGGGGAGGAGTTAATGATAAGTTGGAGGTTTGGCAAGACCCTAGAGTCTAAAGGGTTTAGGTTGAACAGAACTAAGACAGAGTACTTGAAATGTAAGTTCAGTGATTCAACGCATGAGGCTGACGTATTAGTGGAGCTGGATTCTCAGGCCATTCGAAAGAGGGATAGTTTCAAGTATCTTAGGGCTATGATTCAGGGGAATGGAAAGATTGACGAGGATGTCACGCACCGTATTGGTGCGGGGTGGTTGAAGTAGAGGCTCACTTCGGGAGTCTTTTGTGATGAGAAAGTGCCTCCTAAGGGTAAAGGTCAGTTCTACGGAGTGACAGTCCGACCGACTATGTTGTATGGAGCAGAGTATTGGGCAGCTAAGTACTCCCACATTCAAAAGGTAAAGGTGGCAGAGATGAGGATGTTGAGATGGATGTGTGGACTTACCAGAAGAGATAGGCTTAGAACCGAGGTTATCTGAGAGAAGGTGGGAGTGGCTTCGGTGGAAGACAAGATGCGGGAGGTGAGGTTGCGATGGTTCGGGCATGTGATGAGTAGGTGCACGGATGCTCCAGTATGGAGACGTGAGAGGCTGGCTATGGATGGTTTTAAGCGGGGTAGAGGTAGGCCGAAGAAATATTGGAGGAAGGTGATTAGGCATGACATGGAGCGATTATAGCTTACGAAGGATATGACCCTTGATAGGAAGGTGTGGAGGACACAAATTAGGATAGAAAGTTAGTGGGTAGGAGTGCGTTCGTAATAGTAGGGAGGAGTGATTTGTTTGTGTCTGTGCCTGTAGTTTCTTGTTCATAGTGTTTGATGATGTTTGTGATCTCGAATAGATATTTTATATTATTACTCTGACGGTGTCTTGTTTCTTTTATTATCTAGCAATGTGTTATCCCACTTTGTTGTTTATTTTTATATTTTTTTGTTTGTTATTCTGTTATCTATCTTGAGTCAGGGGTCTATCGGAAACAACCTCTCTACTTCATCTGAGGTAGTGGTATGGACTGCGTAAGCTTTACCCTCCCCAGACCCCACTTTGTGGGAATACACTGGGTATATTGTTGGGTATGTTGTTGTTGATGCTATTCTTATTCTTTCCTGAATCATAATGCATATTCTTGAATTCAAGAAAATGAAAGCTCATACTAAGGTCTTGGCTGCTTTGCCTAGAGTTTTGATAAAGAATGCTCAAATTTCAATGCTTGGAATCACAGATGTTGGTTGCGGAGTAAAATTCTTCTGTTGATGTGCAATTGCGAACATTAAATACATGAATTAACATTATTAAAGTTCAGTTTATTTATATTCTTTTGTATAGGGGACCAAACAAACATTGTTATGGGTAAATGATCAAATTTCCATCTTTTCTTCGGAGGTTTTAAAAAATTCTATGATGTGGACACTGGACAGCCCAATTTTAGATATGCTTGTCTGTTCTGTATCCTTCGATCTTGACACCTCCATCCACATTGGTAGGTAAAGCATTACTACAGAATTGCACCGAGTAGAGTATCATCTGATGCCAAGGGTGGCTCTTTCTCTTCACTTATGGGTGGGAAGCTTGATTCCACTGTGGTAGAAAAGAATGAAACTAGAATACTGACTAAAGCTCAGATTGATGCGGACTTGGAGCAAATGAAGAGCATGAGTGCGGAGGAAGCTGCTGCAGCCGCTGCACAAGCAGTTGCAGAGGCTGAAGCTGCAATTGCTGAAGCAGAACGGGCAGCAAGGATTGCAGAGGAGTGTGAAGCAGAGGCAGAGGCAGCACAGTGCTTTGCTGAAGTAGCATCAAAGGCATTGCAGCATCAAACTATCCGTGTCTGGTAAGCTAATCTTTTAAGAGTCAACTTATCGCCGTTGTTGTTGAAAGACTTTTTCTAACGTCACGATGAACCATGAGCCGTTAGTTCTCTAAAACATAGTATTATCAAGTGAATGCTGTGAAGGTGATTCTCTAACTGCTAAAATATCATTGACAAAGGAAAAGTTATTGATTGTCAGAAATATTAAAATTCAAGTCCGAGAAAATATTTAACATTAATAAAAATATTTCATTTTGGTAAATATTTGGTGCAAAATGCCACACATATCATATGTAATTTATGACCCTTCTTAAAACTCTTATGTTGCTTTCAACAATTTTCACTGTAATGGTTAAAGACAATTAGTCTACCTAATATGAGTTACGTGAAAGTGTGACACCTATATCCTTGAGCACCTAGTACTTATAAGCATCAGAAGCATCGTCATATATTGGAGATAAAGTGGAATTCCAGTAACTTATGACTGAATGTAGATCTGTCTAAAAGTCATAGGTAGATCAATGCCTCTGGACAGAAATATCCCATACAATTAAATTAAATACACTATTCTAGTATTCATCGCCACCTTATATATAGATTCTGTGATATTTTTCCATTTCAGGTAGTTGGTACTGTGTTT
Organism: Capsicum annuum; assembly: GCF_002878395.1. Classification (NCBI taxonomy): domain Eukaryota; kingdom Viridiplantae; phylum Streptophyta; class Magnoliopsida; order Solanales; family Solanaceae; genus Capsicum; species Capsicum annuum. Next base: position 79,542,105 of record NC_061112.1, read on the forward strand.
GTCAATGCCATTTCTTAATTATTTATATACAAAATTTCTAATAATGTAGGGGAAAGAACTGCGGATTTGCTATTAAGACCTACAAGCATAATTTACAAGAAATTTATTAAGTTAGTGTAGATATCATTTTAATCTTTGGCATAATTTCTTCAGTACTGAATTTTCTTTCCATACTTGAGTTTGTTATGTTTTACATGAACCTAGGGTCTATCGGGAACCACCTCTTTACCTTCCCAGGGTAGGGGCAAGGTTGCACATGCACCACCTTCCCAAACCTCATCTGTGGATTACATTACACTGGGTTTCTTTTTCTCATAGTCACTTAAGCTAATGCTCTCCTGCATACCTTTTAATTAATTTAAACCAAGTTTAACACTTGGATGGCAAAGTAAGGTGAATTGCTGTCAGACTGTAAAATCATATTGTTATCAAATGTTTTTCCTTGGACAAATTATGGCACCTTATCTGCTTGCAGAGCACATGCAACCCTTAGGTACTGAGTTCATATAAATCCAGTATTTTTTGCATGGAGCGTAGACGTGTGTGTGTGAGCGTTTATGAAAACCCACCAAAAAGTTTAGAAGATACTTTATCTGAACCCATAATTTTAAAGTAAAATTAGTTCAGTGTACCTACATACAACAACAACAACAACAACAAACCCAGTGTATTCCCACTTAGTGGGGTCTGGGGGGGTAAGATGTACGCAGTCCATACCTCTACCTCTGATGAAGTAGAAAGGCTGTTTCCGAAAGACCCCCGGCTCAAGTTACGAGATATCACACAAACACATAGTACAGCACAGCAGCAGATGACATAACATAAATACGGCACCCATAGGGAATATAAAACAGAGTAAAGCAGGAATGCAGGAATATAAAGCAGAGGAAAGCACACAGATTCGTAATAAACATGGAACACGGAACACGAAACACTGAATACAGGATCATAACAGGAATACACCCCCGCCAATTAATTCCCTACACTAGCGACCCGAACTGGCCCTAATCCTCTGCCGTAATTCGCATCTTCCAAACCTTCCTATCTAGGGTCATGTCCTCGGTGAGCTGTAACTGTTCCATTCAGTGTACCTACATTGAGAAAGTAAAATTAGTTCAGTGTTAAAAACCTTAATGTTTGAACCCCATCAAGTTTAAACCATCCCTGTCCAATTGGAGGAAACAAGAGCACTAGTTCTTTCAACTATCTACTCGTTTAAATCTCTGTCTCTCTGTGTGCAATCTAGCTAAGTAATCATTTGATGTTTAAATGTAATTTAATTAGGCCAACTCCCCTTGTCTACCCAAGGAATCATTTTCTGAAATTTTGTTAACTGCAATAGAACTTTTTCTAAACTAGGGGTTTTGTAGTATAAATGACTATTTTGTTGCAAGGAATTGAAGAAAACGTGAAATGCTCTTCTTTGTGCATGAGCACACAGGTAAATACAAACTTGCATGAAGGCCAACTTGCTAAATTCGCATATGCTTGAATTAGAAATTGACTCATCATTTAGTATTATAGTGTTGTTCCATATTGCATAGTGGATAGGCAATTTCATGATGTTGCTGTAAGTTTTCAATATAATTGTGATATACTGTTTGAAGTGTTACTAGCACACATCATATTAAAATTCTATTACATTTGCTTAATTTATGTTGTGCTCACTTCTGTAGGTTCTGAATTTCGGCCCCTTCTATTTATGTACTTCCGAAGTTTCTCAATATGTTATCTTTACCGAAAAATTCGTCAATATGGTGTACCACAACCAAGGGTTTTCAACTTGATTTAAGATATTTTTTTACGGCAAGCCCTTAATTAAGTTGCTTTTAGGTATTATCATGTACTTATAAAATCTTTCCCTTGTTTATGCAGATGGCACTATCTGGATCCACCAATAGGGTTTTCATTTTCAGTACAGTTGGCAATTTATTGTTCAATATGTTGATAGAGTTGTAAATGTGGAGATTTTTTTCATTGCAAGTGATCTTAAATATAGCATTAAGATCATATGAAGTTCATAGGCAAGAGTAGTTTAGAAGTCCTCTTTTAGTGGTTGACAAGCAATTTGTATATCCTTAAAAGATCAGTACCATTTTACCCTATATTCTGTTTTGTGGTCTGAAGTGGTTGGTACAAAATGAGCTTTGTTGAATTGCTGTTGATCCACAAAATTTTGATGACCTCTACGATTCGAAAATGATTGATTTTGTTGTGATTTGAGGTGTGTATCGATATTGCTGGTCGCTGGAGCATTCATATGTTGAGTCCACATACTGCTAAGAATTATTGGGCATAATACTTCTTTTTTACATTAGAAGCACAGAATTTTTAATTTCTTTTTTCTATATAAATAGAAGCACTGGTTTCGACCGGTGCTTCATCAATTACTATACTACCCCTAATTATTTCGTAATTTACTATATTATTCCTAATTAATTATTATAATTTATTTATATATTAGAATTAATAATATTTTTTATTATATTATCCCTAATTAATTTTTATAAGTTATTTATTTATTAGAATTAATAATATTTAATTAAAAAATAGATATATATGACGTTTGTTTCAGCGGCGTTAAATGTGATTTTATTATATCATTCTCAATTAATTATTATAAGTCATTTATGTATTAAAAAATTAATACTCCTTCCGTTTCATTTTATGTGTCATCATTTGACCGGACACGGAGTTTAAGAAATAAGGGAAGACTTGGTAAAGTTTACCAAATTATCCTTTATAAAAAAATGTGTCAATATCTTTTTTTTTTTAATTAAGTGGGAAGGGTTAAAGGGTAATTGTGCCTTTAAAAAGTTGTCAAATAAGGAAAGATGACACTTATTTTGAGACGGATTAAAAAAGAAATGATGACACATAATTTGGGACGTAGGGAGTAATATTTAATTAAAAAAATAGATGACATGTCTGCCTATATTACCCCTAATTGCTTTGTGATTTATTATATTTCCCTAATTAATTATTATAAGTCATTTATATATTAGAATTAATTAATTATTATAAGTCAAAAGATATTTATAACGTTTGTTTCAGCTGTGATTTTACTATATCATCCCTAATTAATTATTATAAGTCATTTATGTATTAAAAATTAATAATATTTAATTAAATTATTATAAGTCATTTATGTATTAAAAAATTAATAATATTTAATTAAAAAATAGATGAAATGTCCGTATTATCCCTAATTGCTCTGTGATTTATTATATCACTCCTAATTAATTATTATAAGTCATTTATATATTAGAATTTATAACATTTTTTTACTATATTACCCTAATTAATTATTATAAGTCATTTATATATTAGAATTAATAATATTTAATTAAAAAATAGATATTTATGACGTTGGTTTCAGCTACTTTAACCGTGATTTTACTATATCATCTCTGATTAATTATTATAAGTCATTTATGTATTAAAAAATTAATAATATTTGATTAAAAAATCAGTTGCTTTGTCAGTTACTATATTACCCGTGATTGCTCCATGATTTACTATATTACTCCTAATTAATTATTATAAGTCATTTATATATTAAAATTAATAATATTTTTTATTATACTACCCCTAATTAATTATTATAAGTCATTTATATATTAGAATTAATATTATTTAATTAAAAAAATAGATATTTATGACGTTTGTTTCAGCTGCTTTAATCGTAATTTACTATATCATCCCTAATTAATTATTATAAGTCATTTATGTATTAAAAAATTAATAATATTTAGTTAAAAAAATAGATGACATGTCTGTCTATGGTTTCGACTAGTGCTTCGTCTATATTACCCCTAATTGCTCCGTGATTTACTATATTACCCCTAATTAATTATTATAAGTCATTTATATATTAAAATTAATAATATTTTTTATTATATTACCCATAATTAATTATTATAGGTCATTTATATATTAGAATTAATAATATTTAATTAAAAAAATAGATATTTATGACGTTTGCTTTAGCTGCTTTAATCATGATTTTACTATATCATCTCTAATTAATTATTATAAGTCATTTATGTATTAAAAAATTAATAATATTTAATTAAAAAATAGATATTTATGATGTTTGTTTCAACTGCTTTAACCGTAATTTTACTATATCATCCCTAATTAATTATTATATGTCATTTATGTATTAAAAATTAATTATATTTAATTAAAAAATCAGTTGCTTCGTCATTTTCTATATTACTCTAATTGCTCAGTGATTTATTATATTAACCCTAATTAATTATTATAAGTCATTTATATATTAGAATTAATAATTTTTTTAACTATATTACCCCTAATTAATTATTATAAGTCATTTATATATTAGAATTAATAATATTTAATTAAAAAAATAGATATTTATAACGTTTGTTTCAGTTGCTTTAATTGTGATTTTTACTATATCATCCCTAATTAATCATTATAAGTCATTTATGTATTAAAAAATTAATAATATTTAATTAAAAGAATAGATGGCATGTCTGCTGCAGCTGCTTCAACCATAATTTTGTTAAATATCACTTGTAATTAATTATTATGAGTCATCTAAGTGTTAAAAATTTAATCATATTTAAAAAAAAAAATAGAAATAAAATGATAAATTAACTCTTGATGTATTAAATTAAGTTGACCTCCTTCAACTGTGATTTTACTGTATCACCCCTAATTAATTATTATAAGTCATTTATGCATTAAAAAATTCATAATATTTAATTAAAACATTGGTTTCGACATGGCTGCTTCAAGAGTTGCGTCGTGATTTTGCTATATCACCCCTAATTAATTATTATAAGTCATTTATGTATTAGAAAATTAATAGTATTTAATTAAAACGAGAAAAATATGCGTTTATGATATATTTGTTACAGCTGCTTCAACCATAATCATCTTTAAGAAGATGATCCAAGACTTTGTTGTTAATTGAAGTATCTTTTGTTCCAGTTTTTACATGAAATAATCCTATGAATATTAGTTCTGCATCTTTTCTATATTTTGTAACAGGTCTCAATCTTATCATCAAACAATTAAAATAACCCAACTACACGACACATCACACTTTTTTATCATATGAAAAAAAACAATCTTATAAAACTTCACTTCTTTGCGAGTACCGTCAAATAGTTATTATTTAAAAAATTATCGTTTTAAATCAATGTACATTTATGTTTGTATCTCGTCAATATCGAATATTGGTGCTAAAAGATGTCTATAGTGTTGAACCCGTGCTGATACGGGCCATGCACCTCTAGTTTTTTTAAATAATTGGGGGTAGACCGGTAGTGGAAGGGGGCATGAGAAAGGAATCATAATGTGGGAAATTAAACCCTCACCAATAATGTGGGAGTTCAGATAGCGAACTAAGTAAGCTACTAAGACTCCCCTTGAAGCACAGAATTAGTATCACAAGTTGCTCTTTTAGCATCTTATATATCATATATGTTCTTCCCTTTTGTTTGTTCGAATATACTAGCAACGCACGGTACGCCGTCTAGGATGTTCAGTGCAAGAAGCACCATGGTATCTATTCTGAATAGTGAAGATCTGGCATGCAAGCTTGATATGAAGAAAGGGACAATCAGAAAAAAATACACATGTGACAGCTCTCTCAATCGGCAAGATAATTTACTTTACATTACAAGACAACTCTGGAGGAATCAACAGAAGGAACCAATAGCCTCAGGATTTTGATACACAAAATCAGTAGCAGTAGAAAGGTTATCATCCTTCAACTCTTTGATTTTGAGTGCTTAACAAGCCAATCAATGACTGAGTCAATATTGGTGGAATTTTTGCATGAGATCATATAGCAGCACACTTCTCTGTCAGTTATAGATTTCAATCCCCTGCACAACAAATCAATTGTTCTTAAAAGAGTCAACATAGATAAAGATATGTTTGCCTTTTGTTTACTTGATTACTTCATTTCCAATTTTACCATATTCTAAGTGGGGAAGATATGGTACTTGAGAAGTGAATTCCTCAAATGTTACTCGAATCAATCAAATGCAAATTAGACAAAGCATACTCATCAAACATTGCCTGCTTACATCTCATCAGTGAAAGCCTGCTTGGACAGAGCTCCAGGCTTGTCAATCTTGTTCCCCAATACCAGCAATGGAATACCACTCAATGACGGCTTGCTGAGCAGGTCATGGAGTTCACTTTTAGAAATGCTAAGATTATCATGATCAGCAGCATCAACAACATAACTGCAGAGAAGGGACACTCAAGCCTACTAGCAAAAAATTATATCTTCAAAAGAGCTTGAAAATTTTGTCAAATCCCTCCTGAAGTTCGTGATTAGCATTGTTCCTTTAGAATTACTTCTATCTCCGTTCCGGTATTGTATTATTATTCTCCCACTATCTTATTCTTCAATTTTATTATTACGCGTTGCTTTCTTGATTAGGTTAACATGTTATCTGTTGTTGTTATTGCTCCTTTCTCTTTTATTTTTAACTTGACTTCTTTATCATTGTATTTTCTTTTTATACTTATTTTTTATAATGTTTTACTTGAGCCAAGAGTTTATTGAAAATAGTCCCTCTATCTTCACAAGGTAGGAGCAAGGTTGCATATACACTACCATATCCAAACCCCACTCATGGATTACACTGGGTATGTTGTTGTTATTTAGTTTTATCAGTAGAAGTTCAGTGAGGTAAGTAAAGCACCTTCAACGTAAGTATAAGGAAGAGAACAGACACATACACTATAACTGAAACTGCGCGACAGTATCTTTCCCACATACTTCGGAATCTTGGCTGACCTCCAAGGTCCCACAATTTTATAGTGACATTACCTTTAGTCACTTTCTTCATGTTAAATCCCACCTGAATATCCAGTAATTCTCATATTGTTATCAAAGAACCTACTAGCATTGAAAGTGGTATCACATGATACAAAAAGATAGAATAGCTTCTTTAAGATGAGAACTTACCGTTGGTATCATATCTTCACTATATCCACCAGTCTAAGAATGACACAAGTGGAGCAAATTTAGTAAGACCATGTCATATGGACATAAAAGGTAACGGTAAATGTAAATGCTGGCACTAGAAAGGATGTTAGTTATCTACTCACGGCAATAACATTTACAAGCGAAGTTTTCCCTGCATTTTGCAGCCCTATCAAAGAAAGCTCCATTTCCTGTTTAAAGAAGAGGCTGCAGAATGAACAAGTTTTGATGAGCTGATATGAGGAATCATACAGGAGCTGTACAAGTGTGAATGCAAATGAAACTCCAACAAGTTTAAAATACTAATCCAGCTCTAATCAAAGACGATACTAAGTTTTTTTAGTCTGTCTCTAAAGTGAACTCAAAATCGAAGTAACAACTACATAAAAAGGTATACAAACACCAACAGCAAGTAAATGATCTGTGCACAGCGCACACTGTATATTACAATGCAACAAGAATGGAGGGTAAACAAAATAAAAGCAATAACTAACCCATTAGTGGGGCTTATTTTCCAACCCAACCCTCTTGCTTCATCAGAACCTTTAGAGTTTCAGGCATAAGATGGAAGCTCAAAAAGAACTCTCAACTACTGATATGTACTAAAGGAATAAAGGGCCACTCACAATTCTCTTGACGAATTGTTACGATCTATCAGTATCTAGACCTTCAATAACCAGAAAAAGTTGTCCAATCAAACTGTCATGTGAAAGACAGTCTTGTACTAAAGAACTACAAATTATGTTTCTAAAGAGTCTTTCTTAAGATCCTTCTATTTCTTCCTTTGAGGGGAAACCAACGCACCTTCTTGTATTACTCAAGGTTTTAAATTATGTAATGTTATACAATTATGTAACTCTTTTAGAGGTGGAAGGCGCCAAGGGAAGACAAGCTCTTTGGTAAGAGTTGAAAAATCCATCCTTCTACACACGGTTCATGTCTTGATCAGAAATCAGATCTCTCTTGTTCATGCACCCCCACTTGAGAAGCAGAAAAATGACCTTTACTTGATCTCCTCCAATTTTTTCTTTTCGACGGGGTAAAGATCACCTCATATTCCAAATTCTTTCCACTATATATAGCTCTTTGTCCATCTTTTCCATGTCAGCAATATCAATGATAGGAAATAGATAATACAACAGACACATCCCAAAATGGTTCATTATTAACAAAATTTCAGAATAAAACTCACATTGAAATCTCATCAAATCAAAGATTCATCGACTTTAATATGATTCAGTAACAATTATAGCTTATAACGGAACAAATAAAAAAGAAACTCATTAACCTAAAGGTCCTAAACATCTCAATCGTGAAACAAAAACGATTACTTATTGCTTATCTGAAACAACCAAAAACAATCAAAATCCAGTAATCCACAGCTCATCTCATTAAAATTCCAAGTATCTCAAACAAAACATATGGAGACATAAGCACTGGCAATCATAATCTGCAAACTTACATGTTGTTACATACCTCCATGAATCTAGGAACTTTTGTTCGTATTGTATTATTTGGTTTATGTACCGGAACTGATACATTCAAGATTATTAAACTGATTAATTATTTATCAAATTATCAGAATACCTAATCATAACAAAACGAAGAAGAAGACAACAAAACCAACTTATTCCAACTTGAATCCAAACAAACACATTGACAACAAAATTCAGCTCCATGAATTTGCTTCAAGAGTCAAAACTCATAGCCTAGTAAGAGCCCGTGGTTCAAAATATTAACAAGTAAACACAGCAAGAAGCCAAAGAAGATTCAACATCTACTATATACACATACAAAACAATCTTAACCATATATAAACAACATAATAGTTTGCCGAGCAGACAAACCCCTTGGCTGCTCTACCGGACTCCGGTAAGAGATCGCAAGATGATCAACTAGAGATACAATCTGAAGCTAGTTAAGATAAACTATATGAAGCTTCAAATATCCAATCCACTTTACATTAAAGTAAAAGATTACCTTCTGAGCCAATTGAGAAAAGCTTCCCAGAGACCCATATACAAGCAAATCTCAGTATACACAACAGATTTTTCTCAGAGCTCTTTCGCTGTGTATTTGTCGAATTGGCTCCTGTTCCTTTGCTTTTTCCTGGCTACTGTTGGAGTTAAATGAACATGCTATTGGCCATGGGAAATGAAATGATTGCCGTAACAACATTACAAAATTTTGAGTGATATTTGTCCCTAGAAAGCTAATGGAATGACGAAATGCCCATTGTAATTGGCAGCTACACCTTTGGTGTATGATGAGTACGTGGACCAATATGATACCATAAAGTTGTTACTATTAAAGAAAAACAATTGGTGTGTGAAGAAGTGTGAGTGATAGACTGGACCAATGAAATTTAAAATTGTTCGGCGGAGGGTGGGATTTTGCGGATGATTGATTTAGTGGGCGGTGCGTAGTGGACAAAAATGTTAATAGTGAAGCCATATGTGTGCTCCTGCTGTCCGATCATCATTGGCTAATACAATACTTAGGGCCCATTTGGTCATCAAATCATGATTTGAGATCATCAAATAAAAGCGGAATAGATGGCTAGGCCCTCAACTTGATACCATTTTTTATATTGATATCTTAAGTGAATGTTATTTATTTTAAGCACCTAAATTATTTATAAATTGTATTGTTTGGGCATCTTTCGCTGACATGGTAAAGTGAGTGTTCTACACTCATGTTTTGGCGCATGATAGCCTTATTTTAGCTTATTTTTTATTTAATTTTATCATCTTCTTCCCTTTTTTTTATCTCATTTTCTTCTACTATTTTTTCAAGTTCAAAACCTTTAAAAAAAAACTAATAAAATTAAGTTCCTAATTCAAAAACAAAGAGTAAAATATTGTATCAATATGATAATTAACTCTTAAAGAATATTATTAAATATAATTTGATCTGCAAAGATTCACTTCCAAGCATCCATCCTGTAAAGTATCTATGTTTTTTTTTCAAGCAACTCCTAATTGAATTTATATTTTCTTCCATTAAAAATAATTTTCTAGCTGAACACAGGCCTTTTCCTTCTCCATGTCTGAAATTCGTAAAGCTTTTAATGCAGATCTATCATCCTTAGAGAATGAGGAGGTATGTTTATCATTCTGGAATTCAATAATGGAGGTTAAGCTCAGAGAAGGTTAGGTGGGGAAGATGTTAGGGGGGTGGGGATTTTTTGTAATTATATGATTAAAAAATATGTGTCATTAATTCATTGGACACTTCGCCATGTGTTTTGGTCCTTTTTGGTTTTAAAAAAAAAGTATGGGTGTATATAATGATGTAGCGATTTAAAATGAGTTGGCATAAATTAATTGGTCATTTAATCCACATTGAAAGCGCATGCAATTCACGCACTAGAGTTGGTGTCGAAAGGTGCCAAAATGACACAGTTTATAGCTGGTTTAGGTGCATAAAATGAACAACGTCCACTTGAGGTGCCAAAGTGAAAGATGGTGTCAAGTTAAGAGGTATGCCGATGTATTCCGCCTCAAATAAAATTAGAAAAATTTACATAAATATACATCTTAAATTATAGTTATTACATAATATCTCATTTAACAAAACTCATTACAAATATTTCATCTTTTATATTTTCTCTCTTTAAAATCCTCATACATATCAAAATATCCTTTTTAGATCGTTTAATGTTCCTTAATATATATCAAAATATCCTTTTTAGATCGTTTAATGTTCCTTAATATATGCCTAAAATCAAGCAGTTTCAAGATTTTAAAATTTAAACATTAACCGATCAAATTGCTCAACTTCATCATCTTCTTCAATTACTTTTGAGGTTTGTTCAATTTCTTAATTTTTTTCAATTTTACCAAATGAAAAAATTTCAATCTTCATTGTTGCATGTGCGTAATTCTCAAAATCTTAGCATTGTAATGACATCTCTGTCTGAGCTTTGTTTATTTTTTTCTTCAATTTATTTTTGAGGTTTTTTTTTTTTTTAACTTTATGGTTTCAACTTTAAGATATCTGGCGGTTTGTTTATTTTTTTTCATCTTCCTCTTAAAAAATGTATGATTTCTTTGTTGCATATGCTTAATTCTCAAAATCAGGACGGCCTCGGCTTTCAAAGGTTTTGTGATTTTCTTTTTAATTTGTATTTTTTTTCGATTTTATGCACTGTTATAAATTGTTATACATAGCTATGTTATGTATAAGGGTAAAGACACACTTTTTTTGAAAGATCTGCTATAATTTCTACTTCATATACATATCACTGTATATGATTGACCCATTCTGCTATTATATACATGCAAGGTTATGTATAAGGTTTGTCAGCCATATGTATATGGCTTAAAGAACTTCCATCTTATACTTGTAAGGATTATGTATAAGGGTTGTCTATGTTATGCAATTTATATGGCTTGACTTATTTTTCAGATTTTTTCTGCAGTTATGTTTCACCTTATGCTTAGGCATGTTATGTATAAATATATGGTTTATTAGGTTTACCTTAAACATTACTACAATTATGATTCACCATATTTACATTATACATAAGCATGTTATGTATAAGAACTAAAGGAGCATAGTCCGTGTCAGCATGGGCCCAACATTAAGATATTTATTTATCTTTTCAATCTTGATATATTTAAATAAAAAATTTTAATAAAAGGATTGCATATGTTTTCTAGGATTCATCCGGATTCTAGCATGAGTTCAACATATGTTATTTTAATATGTATTTAGATAATTTAATTTGTTAACTATTGTAATTTATTATACTTTTTATGTAATTTTCAAATTAATATACGTTACTTTTCTTGTCCAAATTTTTGTGGCATTGATAATCAATTATATTTTAAAAATAATTTAAGTTTTTAATTATTGTGATTTATAATACTTTTCTTCTATTCCAATTTCAGTGACACTAATATAATTTCAAGAGTCGACCAAATATTTTATATCTTTTAAATTTTTTAAGTTGTTAATTATTGTGATTTCTAGCATTTTTCATGTAGTTATTTTGAAATATATAACATATTAAATTGTTTTTAGATATTTTAAGTTATTAACTATTGTAATTTATAATACTTTTTATGTAATTTTTGAATATAATATGCTACTCTCCTTATCCAGAGTTTTGTGTCGACGATAACCAATTATATTTTTTAAATAATTTAAATTTTTTATCATTGTGATTTATAATATTTTTTCTATTTCAACTTATATGGCACAATCCTTAAATGACCATAATAATTAATTAGAGGTGATATAGTAAAATGTAATTATTATTATTTATTATTTATTATTTTTATTAAATGTATGTGTTGATTCAAGAAGAATTTGGAAACATTTAGAAATGTGTTGAATGTTACAAATGTTAATAATCCATTTGGTGATAAAATTGTTTCAAATATCTTATATTTAAGTAAATTGATTAGTAAGATGATAATTTATTGTAAAAATTAATTATTGATACAATTAAATAAATTTTATTCTTTATTTAATTTCATATCAAACATATAATTTACTTTCTTTCTTATTTGTTACTACAATCTCACCTAATTTAATTTTTTTTCCTAATATATAGAAGAGAAAATTTTGATATGCCTGCTTATATTGTCTAATTCAATCATGGTTTTATTATATTTCCCTTAATTAATTATTATAAGTCATTTATATATTAAAAAATAATAATATTTAATTTAAAATAGAAAAATAGACATTTATGACATGTCTATTTTAGTTGCTTCAATCGTAAATTTTTTTGAAATATATAACATATTAAATTATTTTTAGATATTTTAAGTTGTTAACTATTGTAATTTATAATACTTTTTATGTAATTTTTGAATAATATATGCTACTCTCCTTGTCCAGAGTTTTGTGTCGACGATAGCCAATTATATTTTTTAAATAATTTAAATTTTTTATCATTGTGATTTATAATATTGTTTCTATTTCAGCTTATGTGGCACAATGCTTAAATGACCATAGTAATTAATTAGGGGTGATATAATAAAATGTAATTATTATTATTTGTTATTTTTATTACGAGTGTGTTGATTCAAGAAGAATTTGAAAATATTTAGAAATGTGTTGAATGTTACAAATGTTAATAATCCATTTGGTGCTTCTTGATTTCTCTACATTTATCTCTTGTGTGTTTTTACTCTTTTGCCCTTTGAGTATATGTAGTAATTTTTATTTTTTTTAAAAAAATATCATAATTTTTATTCATATATATATATATATATATATATATAGTAAAATCATGGATTCAATATTATTAATTTTTAATACATAAGTGACTTTTAATAATTAATTGCGGATGATACATTAAAATTACGATTGAAGCAGCAGAAATCAGTCAATTTTTAATTTTTTTCATTAATTATTGTTATTTATAGTACTTTTTATTTCATTTTCAAATAATATATGTTGTTTTATATCTTCTTCTATCCCGTCCCAATTTATGTGACACTAATATAATTTTGATAGTCAATCAAATATTTTATGTTGACATATCATTTTTTATTCTTATTTTTCTAATACATAAATGACTTATAATAAGGAGTGATATAGTAAAATCATCGCTCGAAAGTCAAAAATTTAATTTAAAACATTAAGAATTAATTTCACATTTTATGTCTATTTTATTTTTCATTAAATATTATTTATTTTCTTAATACCTAGATGACTCATAATAATTAATTAAGAGCGATTGATTATGTTATTACTATAAAAAATAATATAATTTTATCATATCCAATAGTAATCATCGATAATTCAGCAAAATAGTATATTAATTAAATACGGGATGCTATATTTGCATATGCAAAATATGATATTATTAAACATACATTATATTTATCTTTCAAAATAATAAAATTTTACTATAAATTTTTCTTTATTTCTTTTTAACTTGATACATATTGACCCAACACAAATTCTAAGAAAATATTCATTAGAAATTTACTTTATTAAATTAAATTTATTAATTTTGTACTTTAAAAATTTAAAGTTAAGTTTAAATATTAGTATTTCTATATAATAAAAAAATAATTTTAAAATTTAAATTTACTAAAATAAATAAATAAAAAGATTAATTTTCTATATAAAAGTTAATTAAAATAATAAAATTGATTTACTTTAAATATTTAGTTGCAATTAATTAAGATAATTTTTTATTTTGTCATGATTTATGGTGCACCGATAAAATTTTGAGAGTTGAATAGAACTTTTATCTATTTTTAAAAAAGTATTTTAACTTGTTAATTATTGTGATTTATAATAATTTTTACGTAATTATCAAATAATATATTTACTCCTTGTGTCCCAATTTATGTGGCTGTGATACAATTTTGAGAATCAACTAAATTTTTTATATATCTTTTAAATATTTTAAGTTGTTAATTATTATGATTTGTAGTACTTTTCTTTTATCTCAATTTATGTGGCATTGCTAAAATAATGAGAGTCGATAAAATTTCTATATGTCTTTTAAATATTTTAAGTTATTAATTATTGTGATCCGTGGTAACAAATTAGTTTTGAACATGATAACCAATTAAATAAATACAAAAAATTTACTTCCAAGATGTAGTTATAGTTAATTAATATAAATTAATAGAATATATTAAATATTTAAACCATTATGATGAAACAATAGAATTATTATATATTGGGGTGTGGTATGTAATTAAGTGGGAGTGGAGAGGTTTTTTGGTAATTGCATGAGAGGTGGTCGAAACTACCTCTTCTATGTAATATGTGTTTTTATACATTACTATTGTCATGTTTTCTTTATACGAGCTTTTTTTTTGTTTTAAATTTTTTTATATCCCTTTATTTCATTGGGATCTTTTTTTCTTTGATATCAAAATTTTCTAGGTGATTTATATGGTAAATTTCCTCTTACAAGTATATTTTTTGAAAAAAAATTACATAATTAAGGAATTCATTAATTACACATTAATAAGGTACAATCTTGGATAATTATTAGATTGATTTATTTTTTTAAATATCATTAAAATAATTAACTCATATACATAGGTTATAATGTATGATAATGTGGAGAAATGCATATGAACATTTATAATTCGGAAGAGAGAAAACTAAATAACAAATTTGGGAGAGAAGGTAATTAACTAACAAATATATGAGATTTATGTTGTTTACACATGAAATTATCTAAAGAAAAGACATCATTTTGTGGGGTCCATCCCATATCTTCTGAAGGTCTTCATTGGCTGCAATATACAAGATTGGATAGTTGTAGGCAATTAATGTGTTCATTATGCAGTTTAAAAATTGTCTTGCTGTGGTGTCATTGATGACACAAGAAAGAACATATTTTCTCCTATAAAAGGAGCATGGTGATTCACTTGGAAAGATACACCAACAAAGGAGTGAAAAAAATAGAGTGAGGCATTACAGAGAATTTAGTCTGTGAGAAAAGATAGAAAGTGTGAGCGATATTGTAGTGAAGTGAAAAATCAAAAGAGAGATTTCCTTTGAGTGTGTAGTAGTCACTTTGAGTATTGTACTTGTGACTACGGTGTAAAATTTCTTACTATAGAGATATCAGTTGCTCCTCTTGGCCCGTGATTTTTTTCCTCATTGGGTTTCCACGTAAAAATCTTGGTGTCATTATCGCTCTTATTGTTCTTGTTGACTAACTATATTACTATTGTCATAATTATTTTCTTATTACCACAATATTATTATCGTGGTGGGATTTATCCCAACAACTGGTATCAGAGCACAGGTTTTGCTCATTTGCGAAAATAATTTTTTGCTATTGGTGGTACTATACTCGATAAAAATAAAATATCTGGAATAAAGTATGAGGTAGCAAATTTCAACGGTAATAGCGGTTTCTCAACATGGTAGAGAATGAGGAGGGATCTGCTCATCCAACAAGGATTACACAAGGCACTAAGTGGCAAATCCAAAAATCCCGAATCCATGAAACTGGAGGATTGGGAAGAAATGAATGAAAAGGTTGCTAGTCCAATCAGGTTACACTTAACAGATGATGTGGTCAATAACATCATCGACGAAGATAGTGCATGTGGTATTTGGACAAAGTTAGAAAATATCTACATGTCCAAAACGCTGACAAATAAATTGTACCTAAAAAAGCAGTTGTACGCCCTACATATGGATGAAGGTACAAATTTTTTGTCACAATTAAATGTGCTTAATGGACTAATTACGCAGTTGGCTAACCTCGGAGTAAAGATTGGGGAGGAAGATAAAGTCATCATACTCTTGAACTCGTTGCCATCTTCTTATGATACTTTGACAACAATTATTTTACATGGTAAGGACTCTATTGAGCTGAAAGATATCACATCAGCTCTTCTACTCAATGAGAAGATGAGAAAGAAGCCCAAAAATTATAGGCAGTCTCTCATCACAGAAAGTAGAGGTAGAAGTCACCAAATGAGTTCAAGTAGCTATGGTAGAACCGAAGGTAGTGGAAAGTCCAAGGTCTTATCCAAATTAAGAGCCAAAAATTGCTACAATTACAATCAACCAAGTCACTTCAAAAGAGATTGTCCAAATCTAAAAAGGGGCAAAGGTAAAAGTAGTGGCTAGAAGAATGACGACAACACTGCTGCCACGATACAAAATAATGATGATGTTATTCTCTTCATAAATGAGGAAGAGGAGTGTATGCACTTGGCAGGGACAGAGTCAGAATGGGTGGTTGACACAGCAGCATCTTACCATGCTACACCGGTAAGGGATCTTTTCTACAAGTATAAAACAGGTGATTTCGGCACTGTAAAAATGGGTAACTCAAGTTATTCAAAGATCATGGGGATAGGAGACATTAGTATCAAGACTAATGTCGGGTACATATTAGTTCTAAAAGATGTGCGTCATGTATCCGATTTGCGGTTAAACTTGATCTCTGGAATTGCTTTGGATCTAGAAGGATACGAGAACTATTTTGCAAATAAAAAATAGAGACTCACCAAGGGAGTATTGGTGATTGCAAAGGAGTTGCTCATGGCACGTTGTACATGATAAATGCAAAAATTTACCGAGGTAAATTGAATGCAGTTCGAGAAGAGATTTTTGCAGATTTGTGGCACAAAAGAATGGGTCATATGAGCGAGAAAGGATTAGAAATTCTCGCTAAGAAATCATTCATCTCTTTTTCTAAAGGTACGATAGCAAAATCATGTGACTACTGCTTATTCGTTAAGCAACATAGAGTCTCATTTTAGACATCGTCTAAAAGAAAATTGAATATAATTGATCTTGTATATTCTGATATTTGTGGTCCGATGAAGGAAGAATCGATGGGCGGTAACGAATATTTTGTTACTTTTATTGTTGATGCTTCACGGAAATTATGGGTTTATATCTTGAAAACTAAAGATCAGGTATTTCAAGTATTCCAAAAGTTCCATGCTCTGGTGGAAAGGGAGACGGATCGAAAGCTAAAGTGTATATGCACTGACAATGGAGGTGAGTACACTTCAAGAGAATTTGAAAAGTATTGTTCAAGTCACGGGATCAGACATGAGAACAGTTCCTGGAACCCCATAACACAATGGTGTAACTGAGCGGATGAATCGTACCATTGTTGAGAAGGTGAGAAGCATGCTCAGAATGGATAAACTGCCTAAGTCATTCTGGGGTGAAGCGGTTCAGATGGCCTATTACCTGATCAATTTTAGTCCATCAGTTCCATTAGAGTTTGACATCCCAAAGAGAGTTTGGACCAATAAATAGGTGACCTACTCTCATCTGGAGGTATTCGATTGCAGAGCTTTCGCACATATACCAGAGGAGCAGAGAATAAAACTAGATGATAAATCAGTTCCCTGTATATTCATCGGATATGAAAATGAAGAGTTTGGGTACAGATTATGGGATCCTGTAAAGAAGGTCATCAGAAGCAGAGAGTAGTCTTTCGAGAAAGTAAAGTCGGAATTGCTGATGATGTGTTAGAGAAGGTCAAGAAACAAAATGGTGTAGTCTCTAATGTTTTTACCATTCCTTCTACTTCTGACCATCCCAAGAG
Organism: Capsicum annuum; assembly: GCF_002878395.1. NCBI lineage: Eukaryota > Viridiplantae > Streptophyta > Magnoliopsida > Solanales > Solanaceae > Capsicum > Capsicum annuum. The sequence continues at coordinate 79,560,104 of NC_061112.1, forward strand.
TACAAAAAGTATAACTGATGAGGTTGTTAAGCAGGCGGAGAAACCTGATGATTATGTTGACCGGGTAGAGTACCCTACTCAAAAAGCAGAACAACAATCTCAACCTTTGAGAAGATCAAAAAGGCAAAGGGTAGAGTCATCTAAGTACCCTTCCCCAGAGTATGTCCTCGTCAATGATAAGGGGGAGCCAGAAAGTCTAAAGGAGGTGTTAGTCCATCCAGAAAAGAACAAATGGATGAAATCCATGTAAGAAGAGATGGAATCTCTACAGAAAAATGGCACGTACAAGCTGGTTGAACTTCCAAAAGGTAAAAGACCGCTTAAGTGCAAATGGGTTTTTAAACACAAGAAAGATGGAAATGGAAAGCTAGTCAGATATAAAGCTCGATTGGTGGTAAAAGGCTTCAAACAGAATAAAGGTATAGATTTTGATGAAATCTTCTCACCCGTTGTCAAAATGACTTCTATTCGAACTATTTTGAGCTTAGCAACTAGCCTAGATCTTGAAGTGGAGCAGTTGGACATGAAAATTGCATTTATTCATAGAGATTTAGAAGAAGAGATCTATATGGACCAGCAGGAAGGATTTGAAGTATCTAAAAAGAAACACATAGTCTGTAAACTGAATAAGAGTCTTTATGAATTGAAGCAGGCACTAAGGCAGTTGTACAAGAAGTTTGACGCATTCATGCAAAGTCAAACCTACAAAAAGACTTATTCTGATTCATGTGTATACTTCAAAAGATTTTCGAACAATAACTTTATTATTCTGTTGTTGTATGTGGATGACATGTTGATTGTAGGACAAGACAAGAAGCTGATTGCCAAGTTGAAGAAAGATTTGTCCAAGTCATTTGACATGAAGGACTTGGGCCCAGCACAATAAATTTTGAGGATGAAGATTGTTCGAGAATGAACAAGCAAAAAATTATGGCTATCTCAGGAGAAGTACATTGAACGTGTACTCGAACGCTTCAACATGACGAGTGCTAAAGTTGTTAGCAAACCTCTTGCTAGTCATCTAAAGTTAAATAAGAAAATGTGTCCTACAACAAAAGAATAGAAAGAAAATATGGCTAATGTTCCTTATTCTTCAGTAGTCGAGAGTTTGATATATGCAATGGTGTGTACCAGACCGGATATTGCTCATGCAGTTGGTATTGTTAGCAGATCCCTTGAAAATTCTGGAAAAGAACACTAGGAAGCAGTCAAGTGGATACTCAGGTAATTGAGAGGTACCACGGGAGATTGCTTATGTTTTGGTGGATTTGACCCAAACTTGAAGGGCTATACAGATGTTGATGTAGCAGGTGACCTTGACAACAGAAAATCCACTACAGGATATTTATTTACATTTTCAAGGGGAGATATATCATGGCAATCAAGGTTATAGAAGTGTGTCGCACTCTCTACAACTAGAGCAGAGTATATTGCAGCTACTGAAGTTGACAAGGAGATGGTATGACTGAAATGGTTTCTTCAAGAACTTGGATTGCATCAGAAGGAGTACGTTGTCTATTATGACAGCCAAAGTTCAATAGACTTAAGCAGAAACACCATGTAACACGCAAGAACGAAGCATATCAATGTGAGATATCACTGGATTCGAGAAAAGATAGAGGACGAATCTATGTTGGTTAAAAAAATCCCTATGAGTGAGAATCCTTTGGATATGCTGACAAAGGTGGTGCCAAAAGACAAGTTCGAATTGTGCAAAGAACTTGTCGGCATGAGCTCTCGTTGAGAAGACGAGAATACCTCCTTCAGGTGTTGGGATTGGAGAGAGAGATTTGTGGGGTCTATCTCATATCTTCTGAAGGTCTTCATTAGCTGCAATATACAAAATTTGGTAGTTGTAGGCAGTTAATGTGTTCACTATACAGTTTAAAAATTGTCTTGCGATGGTATCATTAATGACACAAGCAAGAACATATTTTCTCCTATAAAAGGAGCACGGTGATTCACTTGAAAAGATACACCAACAAAAGAGTGAAGGAAAAATATAGTGAGGCATCACCGAGAATTTAGTCTATGAGGAAAAATAGAGAGTGTGAGCGATATTGAAGTGAGGTGGAAAAATCAAAAGAGAGATTTTTTTTGAGTGTGTAGTAGTCACTTTGAGTATTGTACTTGTGACTACGGTGTAAACCTTCTTACTATAGAGATATTAATTGCTCCTCTTGGCCCGTGAATTTTTTTCTCATTGGGTTTCCACGTAAGAATCTTGGTGTCATTATCGCTCGTATTGTTCTTGTTGACTAACCGTATTACTATTGTCATAATTATTGATTTTTATTACCGCAATATTATTGATTTAAACTTGTCTCTGCAACTTACTTTAGATCTTTAACTTAACATACATTTATTTATCTTCTTAACAACTTTAAAGTGAATTAATATCACCCCAATCCTAATGTGGCATTTAAGATGTATATATATATATATATATATATATATATATATATATATATATATATATATATATATATATATATATATATATCACTTTTATAAAAAGAAAAAACAAATTTCACTCTTTCTTCTTCGATGCCTCTTATCCCTTACCTCTCTCCCCTTCTTCTGTTCTTTCTTCTTATCGTTCCCACCTCAATTTCTTTTCTCCTTCTTCTAATCCTCCACCTCCACCCCTATCATACTTCATCAATTTCTTCAAAAAATTAAACAAAATGCACGAAAAAGTTATAAATTTTAACACACTTTTATCAAAAACTATTACTGAGAAGAAAAAGAAACGTATAACCAATTTAATTTTACACAAGTCAATTAGTTTTCTCAATTTTACAATCTCCAAAATTTAATCTTTTTAATATCTTTTCTTCTTATTGTAAGACTGCTCGATGATATCTTGATTTTCTTCAAATCCGTTATTCTTTCTTGCTTGTTTTGCTTGTGGTGGCATTCAACTTGTGGTTGTATTAGTTGATTTTGAAATGATTTTATTTGTTAATTTTTTTCAAATTTTCAGATTTATGTAAGTTGTATTAACTAGATTTTTCAAATTTTGAATTGTTAAAAAAGGTGTTTGTAGAAGGAAAAAAGGATGAATGGGTTTGAATAAGGAGAGAAAGAGCGTAGGATTGAGGGGATGGGGTAAGGGGTTTGCAGAACGAGAAATGGAGATGGTGGGTATGAAGAAGAAAGTTTTTATTTTAATTTTATTTATAATATATAAATTAATGGGGTAATTTTTTAAAAAATAATAATTTTAGACATGGTTCTGACGTGGCAATGACGTGACACTGATATGTCAATTACATAGCATTTGTGTTATTCATTTTTCGTTGTGCGATTGGAATAAGCTGTGAAGAGGTGATATTAATTCACTTTAAAATTGTTAAGGGGGTAAATAACTACCCATTAAGTTAAAGGTCTAGAGTAAGTTGTGTGGACAAGTTTAAAAGTGAAATGGTGTCTTCTCTAAGTTATATAAGATAAGTTTGAAGTTCTCTTTGAACATGTAATTTGAAATTCTTAAATTGAATTTTTTTTATGAACATAAAACCTCATAAGATTTGAAAAGTATCAAATCTAGTCCAATTCTTCATACAATCTTATCAAATAAGCATAAGTTCATAACAAAAATATAATGCACTATTACATAGATATGCTAAAAAGAAAAGTACGATATTTATTTATCAAACTTTAACTTAATTAAGTAAAATTGAACATGTGAAGGAAATGAGATAGTTTTGTAAGCTATAAAATTCATAATTTAAAATACATTAAAAAATATCTATCTCGATGAGAGTAATGATTATATGAGCTATAAATAATTTAAAAATTAATAAGAGTAATAATGGTGAATTTCTTTTTACAAAATATAAACTTGTGGACTAATTTTTAAAATTTTAAAAAATTTCAACTCATTATATGAAATTTCAAATCATAAATTTTGAAAAAGTTGTGATTTCATATAATATGAAATCACGAGATAAACTCACGTGTCCAAATACTATTTCATTTCATGATTTCAAATTTACGAACTCCGTATCGCATATCTAAATGCCGATTTAGTCTCTTTCAATCACTTTTACTTATTCCTTTTTTAATTATATTTTTGTTTGTAATTTTGTTATTTCTTTCAATGCTAGGTCCACCTTGTCTATTACCCTGTTTCTTAAGAAACAATTGGTAAGAAGACTTTTTTCATACTGTTCATAGTAACTGTATACTCCCTTCAAAATTAGTTGTTACTTTTTTTTTAATTGATACATTTATTAAAAAATAATATCTGATATAGTGATTTTAGCATATTATTCTTATTAATTAATATTTAATAATAATAGATATTAAAAAAAGAATTAGTAATTAATGTTGAGGTTAAAATATGAAATAGAAAAAATTAGGTGTCAAAAATAACAAGTAAATGAAAATTCAAGTAGAAAAAAAGTGACAACTAATTTTGAACGAAAGAAGTATTTAGCATCAAATCTTGATCAATAATTTGAGAAATAAGTAATTAATGTTATAATTGTGTATAAGAATTAATATTTAATAATAATAGATATTAAAAAAAGAATTAGTAATTAATGTTGAGGTTAAAATATGAAATAGAAAAAATTATGTGTCAAAAATAACAAGTAAATGAAAATTCAAGTAATGTTGAGGAAGTATTTAGCATCAAATCTTGATCAATAATTTGAGAAATAAGTAATTAATGTTATAATTGTGTTTTTTTTTATATGTTAAACGTGGCAAGTAAAATAATTAAAAGTGCACAAGTGAGTAGACAGCATCATGTCTTGCAAGTGCTACATCCATATGGCAAAAAATAACTTTGGCTATCTTACAGCATAAAATTAATTTCCTTTTGCATTCTTCAATGCCTTCCAATTTTTATTCTTTGGTTCTCCAATGCATGATTTTGGTATTTCTTGCTTAAAAATCATCAATATTTTCATCTGGCTCTGAAAACATTTGGCAAATAATTGCAATCAGTGATACCCCACTTGCATCAATTTCTCCCATACTGGAAAATTTCGTCCAGTTCTTTTTTAGTGTGTAATAACCATCTAGCATACTTAGGTGTATAAGGTGTTTCGAATCGAATTATGTTTTTCTTGGTGATTCGGATGACTCAGTTTATGGATGTTTCTGAAAAATAAAAAGATTTGGTTTCTTCAGTTTTCAACTTCAAATAATTTTCTGCCACTCAAATATTGTCCTCACGCCTTCTTGAAATAAATGCTAGCCCTATAACAACGGAGACGCCGAACAGCTGAAAACCCATATAAAGTCCCCTGCTTGTCGATGAGGTGCGACACATATAATTCCATTTTCGTCATTTGTAGTTCTTTCTTCTGTTTCAGGGGAATGCAAATGGACCAGTGCAGTGATTTGCAAATAAAAGTCATACAACGGAACAGAATCGAATTGGCAAATGCAAGACATTATATAACAATAGAATCAAATGGCATAAGCTATTCTATCCACATGGATGTAATGCATCCTTTCCAATCAGATCTTAACCTATGCTGACGCCTACAGCTCGTGAACTAACCTCAGCATTCAGTACTTGGATGAATCCAACCAAACACACTGTGAAACATGGCCTCCCCATAGACAATAGATAGAGCAAGAACACCATTGCCATGAATTTGCCTGCTGATGACAATAAAATGCTATACTGTGTCCAGCATACATAATTGATAGGCAAGTTGAGTGAAATTAACTCAACTTGCATAAATTACAATCAACTTACACAAGGAAAGGTGAAGTTTCTGAATGATAAGAAGATTTTATTTCACCAATACACTAGAAAATGGTGGATGCAGACTGAAGTTGCATGTCTGCAGATGAGGCATGAGGAATTATGCTTTCAGATACCCTTTTTTGTCCAAGTATGAGATCACTATATCGGCCAAATCATCCGGAGAATCACATAGCCCTTGGTTCTGACGTAAAACTATCTGCAAATTCGAAATGACACAAGACCACAAGTAATATGAGTTTTCGAGGAGGATGACAAAGTAATTTGCGAGTATATCCTCTTCAAGCAAGCATGAGGGATCAAGTAAACATCCAAAGAAAGTAGAGATTGACACAACTAGGAGATGGGAGAATTGCAATAACTGTATCAATGGCTTAGAATCCTAAATTTGATACAGTAGGTCACATCATGTAGCTAACACATGCTGAACCTGAACTGAAACAACGCAATCCCCAGAATCTAGGAGCACAATCAATCCCCTTATGGGCAGCATGTTAAGCAAGGGAAACAGATTTGATGTTACCTCGGATGTTAGGGGTGGCTCGTATGGATCATCAATGCCGGTAAAACCTGCAAAGTACAAGGAAAAAAATAATAAATAAAAGTATTGGGTGAATAACAATATTTAAAAAAAAAAAAAAAAAGAGAGAGAGACAGAGAAGAAAGATGAGAAAAACAAAGATGAGGGTGACAGGGGTGTAACACTTAGATCATAAAAGTATCACTCGCCAACTAATCCAAGGTTGGGCAGGTTAGTTGGTAATCAACCCATCTAAAAGTTTGGGTCTATACCTAGATATCAAAATTGACACAGAGAATGAGAGAAAATGACAAAATTAGAAAACAATTCTTTTGGTTGGTTGGTTTGGTTTTATGGTCATCCAACTTCTCTCTCCATAAAGAAAAGAAAGTTGTTTGTAGTTTGACTTGTTAAGTAGACAAATTATAAGATCAACCTAAGCAAATGTTGGGCATATTGCCTGATTTACTAAACCTTCTTAACCTTCTAAAATTTGATTTAATTTGCCCATTTGACATCCCTAAAGAAAGGTATCGTCCGCCTGCAGCAGCAGGGCCAAAACATTCAAATCAGCAACTTGATATTACAATAACAACAACAAACCCAGTATATTTCCACATAGTGGGGTCTGGGGAAGCAACTTGATATTGAGGAAAGTAAATCATCACGAAGCCTAATGGATATCTTCAGATGTTCCACAGACCACCCTCGTCCATCATGATAAGTTTTCTGATACAAAATGTTAATTCACAAAAACAAAGCAAAGAGAGGTCGAGTTGACAGACAATACCTTTTATTTTCCCAGCTCGAGCAAGTTTGTACAACCCCTTAGGGTCCCTTGCCTCACATACATGCAGAGGAACATCCATGAAAACCTACAAAGTTATGCAACTCAATCAGCTAATAGGTGCCAAACAGCAATCTCTCACCGGAGAAGCCAATCCTTTGAGAACAATTTCTTTGCACAAACCTCAATAAAATCCCCTTCTGCCAGTAAACTGCGGCAAGCATCTCTATCCTTCCTGTAGGGAGATATCAAACTGGCAATACAAATAACTCCAGCATCTGCAAAAAGCTTTGCCACCTCCCCTATTTATATATAAGCATTTGGACTTGTTAATTTTCCAACAGAATAAATCAAAAGGCTTCAAGAAATATTTGCAAAGTAAGGACCAGAAAAGAAGCCAACCAGTTCGTCTTATATTTTCTGCTCGATCTTCTGCTCTAAAACTAAGATCGCGATTCAGACCATGGCGAAGATTATCACCATCAAGGATATAGGTGAGTTTTCCTCTAGCATGTAAGCCACGACTTAGAGCACATGCCAGAGTGCTCTTCCCTGAAATCAAGTTCAATTATGTAAAACAGTTGATATGTGCATGTAGGTGTGTGTCTGAGAAAGAGAAAGCTCATAGACAGAGGTCCTTAGCAAGAATCAGAAATAATAGTAGTGAAAATGACAGCAGTACCTGATGCTATATACTAGTATCTTGAAAGATATCAGCATCAAGAGAAGAAATAGCTATTCATAGTATTAAAATATTTTTCCACAACCATTCTGAGGTGTTTCCAAATCAAGGCTACTCATATACTCCCTCTAGTCCAAAATAAGAAGAAACTAGGACATAAATTGTACTTTACTTTCCCATTTTACCCTTTTAGATATTATGAAACTACTCTTGAAATTTCTGCCACATTAAGATAAAGTCAATTAAGTCCCTTGGAACTCATAACCTAAAAAGTGTAAATGAAGGGTAAAATTGAAAGAAATTTCCAACATGTCTCATGAAAAATGAACAATTCACTTATTTTGGACATTGAAAAATAGATCAAATATTCACTTATTTTGGACTAGAGGGAGTAGTATCTTGCAATAGCTTGTCTACAAATAATGTTCATTTCAATTAAGCAATATGATCGACACTGCATTTGAAAATGAAATCAAGTTCACTATTTAAGGCTGATAGAGTTTTCCAGTATTCTTCTCTACCTCCAGATTTCCGTGATGAACAGTGTCAAACTAACAATTCTGCTTCTTAAACATAATTTAGTGTTCATTAAGAAGATCTACTGATGGGCCTCAGAGATAAAGATAATGCCGTGTGAACACCTAAGCTTGTCTTATCATTTCTTAACATTATAGTTCAATCAACTCTACAGCTCTAACTTGATAAAATAACCAATCTGCCAAAAGCAAAGCGCAAAGTAGAGGACCTTGTTGCTGATTTGGATTTTGGCTATTCTGCTTTTGGTAGGTCTCATTTGTCATCTTTTCCGAAGGAAGGTTGAATCCCAGAATCATACAAACAGCATCTAGCTTTAAAAGAAGGGTATTTAATTAAACTTTCCTACTTCACTGGTAGTATCCTATAAAAGCAAAAATCCGAGAAAGGCTGCTAGCACTGAGTTGTTCTTCCATCCATATTTTTACTAAGTAATCATGTGATATATAAATTACTCAGCAACTGCTGCTCTTGTGCATTATTAAGCAAAGATTGGCAGATGCAAATACCCAAGTTCTAATCATAACACCTCTCAGAAATTTAGGAAATGGACTTGAGAGCCAATATGAGGCTTCTGGCATTTAAACTAACCTGAACCGCTGAGGCCAGTTACCCATATAACACAACCCCGTTGTTGAAGCAACTCCTCTCTGTCACATTTCTCTACAGAACACTTGTGCCAGACAATGTTTGATGAATTCCCGATTGTAGACATCTGATGTACACCTTTAACTATTTAGATTATTGTCAGATTAGTAACAAAATTAAGGTTACGTCCACAAGAAATAACTCTATGTTGCTCAGACTCTTCAAAAATGTCAACGGGTGCGTGTCAGATTCGCCAAAGCTAGTGTATTTTTGGAGAATCCAACACGGGTGCGGCATCAAAAGTGAAGAGTCCGCGCAACTTAAGAAAAAAGAACAAGAAGGCATACTATGCTGTACATAAAGACGGACTAATCCCTCGTCCTTTTTCATCTACAGTCCGATAAATTTTAAAATAAGAAGCATTGAATTAGATAAAAGCAGTGGCCTAAATCCAACGAAGTCGCAGGTTCACAACAAGCAAAGAGCTTTCAATTTTGTTCCAACGGCAAATGACAATATTGAGTCCAGTAGACAATATTCACATTGATTTAGCAAACATAGTTCAGCAGAGCAATCTAAGCTCCGGTTTGGCCATAGATTTTGAAGTTGAAACTTGAAAATTTGAGATTTTGAAGTTGTGTCTGGACTCTGGACATGCATTTTACTTGAAAAAAGTTTGAAGTTCTGTGCGTGCGTCCCTAAAACACCAAAAAAACTGATCTGAGTCGGTTTTTGGAAACTTGAAATACTTAGAACATAAATTTTCAAAGTTTGATTCAAAATCAATGGCCAAACGCTAGGTAAATTAGCACAACAACGTTAACATAGAGCCGAATAGCCAACATTGGAATTCTACTCATCACTACTAAGAAAAATTATTAAGCATAAAAATGTGCATATGAATAAAAACGGGCTACCATTGCAATCATTTGTAGGCAAAACCTGATTGGAATCGCATCCAGCCCGCTGAATATTTTCAGCCTTTCCATTGAGTTGAGACGTTCTAGAAGCTTCGATTGCTCTTAAAGGCGCTACGAAACTTGTTTTGACGTGGGTACCGGAAATACTAAAGCCAAACGATTTACATAACCCTAACTTCCCCGATGACGGCTCGGGAAAATCAAACTCCGGCGACGTAGTCCAATAAATGGATGAACATTTTCCAATTGAAGCCATATTGAATCGAATTATCATTACTTTCACAATAAACAGGATGTACACTTATAGTATATACATAACAACAAACAAATAAATAAATCAATAAAAAATTATACAGTGCACATGAAGATAATATATCAAAAAAATTATATAGGATTATCACATATGGTATACGTAGAGAGAGAGAGAGAGAGGTGAGGGCACGAAAAACGAAAAACATAAGCGGGTGATGGTGTCAGAAATTCATGGAGGTCGCTAATGGCGTGCTGTGGGTGCAGTGATTCGATGCGGATTTTGCGGTGGCAGGTGGTGGTGGAGTTGCGGTGGTGAAGCTATATATATGGGGTACTGGACTAAGCAGAAAATGTTTTATATAATTTATCTAGGGAGGAAATTTTTTTATGATGGTTGAAGCACAACTACTATACTGATAATAGTTGTAGTTGTGTGTGTGTTCTTTCAATTGGTCACAAGCACAGAGAAAGAGATACTATGTAAATATAACTCTAAACTTGATATCAAATTATAATTTTGATCTTAAATTTTGATAGTGTATAAATATAATATTTAATTATTCAAAACTGCACAAATATGACCTCCAATTCTACGTAGAAAAACGCTTGTTTAACACGCAAAATTGAGCGCGTCCAGCTTAAAATCTAAGGACATAATACGTAAATATGATCCTAAATTTGACACCAAATTATAACTTTGACAGTGCACAAATATGACATTTAACTATTCAAAACTGCACAAATATGATCTTTAAATGACTCTTCACTATTATTTTTTCATTATTTTCGGCTCAAAGATGAAAATGACATCTAATTTCTTTTGTCATTGCGAAAAAAGAGCAATATTGAAGATTTATTAATTAGGCGGGTCAGCCTCATATGAAAAAATCGAGTGGTATGTATATATATTATAAAGCAGAGGACGAATTTAAGTTATATAATATATTTAAATATTATTTATTTAAATATTAAATTAAAGATGAAACTATACTAATAATTAAAAAAATTATAGTTTTAATAAAATATTATTAAATTAATGTTATTAAGGATAATAGTAGTAGTATATTAAATTAATGATATCAAATTAACGTAATTAAAAGATGTTATTAAATTAACGTTATTAAAACGTTATTAAATTAACAAGGGACGGACCTACGTGGTTTCCATGGGGTTCACCCGAACCCCCTCGATAAAAAAATTACGTTGTATATATATAAGATAGAAAATGTATATTTAAGCTTCCTTGGGCGCTTAGATAGTTCAGTGGTGTTATTTGTTCTTCTTGGGCGCTTCCTTTAGCCTACTGTGCGGGTTCGATCCCTGCTAGTGGCTGTTTTTTTTTTAATTAAAAAAAAACTAGGTGTTGCTGATATAGAAATAAATAAAATAATAATAATAATAATAATAATTTTTTAAAATTAAAAAAAAGTTAGGTGCTGCTACTATAGAAATAAATAAATAATAATAATAATAAAAACGACGTCGTTTTAACACAAAAATCAAAACTTTGATAATGCATAAATATGACATTTAATTATTCAAAACTGCACAAATATGACATCTCTTCAAGTCAGCCCTTCTAATGACCTGACATCGTGTGATTGGATTACCTTTCCACGTAGGCGTGAGTGAGACTCACGCATGGGGTTGCAAAATCGGAGTTCATATTTGTTCAGGTTTTGAATAGTTAAAGGTCTTATTTGTGCACTATCAAAGTTTAAGGTCAAAATTATAATTTAGTGTCTAGTTTAGGGTCATTTTTATTTATTAACTCAAAATAATATGAATTGTATATTTTTAAAAGAAAATATTTTTTATAAAATTATTTTTCTTAAATATGGTGAAAAATATGTGAAAAAAAACATTGAGAGATAATTGTAACTTTAACAATATTACTGCGCGTATTGGACTCCATTACATTAGTAATACCGTAAATTTTCATGTAATAAGAATACATTTTTTAATATCAAATAGAGTGTATAACTAATGCAATCTTTAATATACAGAGAATAAAAAAGTGTAACAAATAAGATATCAGTAATACACAAACTACAACATGCATCATTTTTTTCATATAATCAATCAAATGACCACTAAGTGATCGTTTGGTATATCCATAATAAATTAAGACATTTCAGAATTAAGTTTATTATTAAATTTATATCATGTTTGATTGATATTATAAATTAATCTCGAATTAATAATTTCTGATATTGATTATATATGATATAAATTTAATATCAAATATCTCACTTTTATCTCATTCATAATGAGATTATATAATCCTAGCAAATGTCATTGTTTATTTAATTCGAAATACCAAATGACCCCTAAAGATTCAGATTATGCATCCGATTGTATGTATAAATTTATATCATTAACAAATTTGGGTTTTTAATAAATTTAATAAGTGAGAATGCGCAAATGAATTACTTCCTTGATTTTAAAGTGTCTGTCTTATTAAATTAAATATATATAAACACAAATATTCAAAGGAATTCACCATCTATTATTATATTTTATATATATATATATATATATATATATATATATATATATGGATCTCTCTTTTTGATAATCCTCACAAACTTTTTAATGCAATTAAATAACTACACATGTTTACTTATTTTTCATGCATATTCCTACATTTGTCCTCATTTATTATTTTATGATATTTTTGTTTGAGACTTTGTAATTGAACTATATATAATAT
>NC_061112.1:79572930-79582117 GCF_002878395.1 Capsicum annuum
TTTTTTATTTTATCTTATATTCTCTATGTAGGTAAAAGATTATTAAAAAATTATTTATATATAATTTAGATAAGTATTGTGAGAGGTGGGATATGGGGTGACGGGAATGGGAGCTACCAGTGGAAGTGAAGACAAGGTGTACTGAAGCACGAAAGACTCAATAAATGTGAAATGCAACATTTTCTACTTTCACGAAGTCATTTTCATAAGTTCAAAAAGACTTATTTCTCTAGAGAAAATAATTTTTTAAAACTATAACCAGTCAAATATGAAGAAATATTTTTAAAACATGTTGAATACACCATTTATTTGTTTTAAATTGAATTCTACATTTATTGGTATTTGTTAATTCTACTTCATACTTCCTTCCTAACAAATAAAGTCCTTTAAAAATTATCCAATTATATAAGAAATTTTTTTTGATAATCATAATAACTTACCAAACAAAACCTAATCAATGTATCAATAAATTAAATTAATTGTTACTATTATATATAAGGGAGAATCTCTTTTTTTGGTAGTCCTCTCAATTTTTTTGGTGCAATTAGATAGACACACATGTTTATTATTTTTTTGATACATATTGTTATATTTATCCTTATTTATTATTTTATGATATTCTTATTTATATATTTATAATTGAATTATACGTAGTAGTAATTTTTTATGAATCTCTTCTTGTTCTTATTAGATTACTTATTCTTTTTTACTTATTTCTTATATTAAAAAAAAAATCTTGAGTCAGGGGTCTATCGAAAACAGTCTCTCTACTTTTTTAGAGGTAGTGGTATGGACTGCGTACACTCTATCCCCAGACCCCACTATGTGGGAATATACTGGGTGTTGTTGTTGTCTTATATTAAAAATTAATTATTTTCCTTTCTTATTAAGTTGTTGTTGTTATTATTATTATCACTATTATTATTGTTATTATTATTATTATTATCAAGTAATTAAGTAAAGTATGAATAGCTAAATTTAAATTTTGAAAACATAATTAATAAGGATAATTTCATATATTTTACCCTCAAATAATTTTTTTTTTAGAGAATACTCTTTTCTCTTTTCTTTTTTTTTTTTTTCATTTTGCTTAACCCTTGTACTAATTTTTTTTCTTTTTGCTTATTATTTTAGCAAATAAAGAAAGATTTATTATTTTCTATACAATATTAATCTTATCATCAAGTAACTATACAATATAATAGTTGTCAATCAAATACTTTCAAATCATAATTATCGAGATAAATAAGCAAACTCCTATTAAACAACTTCTTATTATTAGGAGTACCAAATCAACAAATTTAAAATAAAATAAAATGAATAGAGTGCATATTTATTTTTTTACATTTTATTAAAATTTGTGCAACTTTGAAGTTATAGTCTCATTTTCAATCACAACATTTATTAGTTTTTAATAATACCTATTCTCTTTTTGAGTATGTTTGATACAATTATTTTTTCAATTAAAAACATTACTTTAAAAATATTTTTTAGAAAAATTAGTTTGTTTCTTACTTATTTTTTTTATACTCAATATTTAAATAAAATATTATTTAAAATTTATTTTATATAATTTAACTAAATACTATGAGAGATGAGGTATGGAGTGGCAGAGATAGGAGCTATGGTGGGGGTAAAAATAAGGTGTATTGAAGAGTGAAGGGCTAAATTAATGTGAAATGTAGAATATGATTTTTCTACTTTCACAAAATTACTTTTATAAGTCTAAAAAGACTTACTTTTTAGAGAAAAAGTTTTTTCCAACAATCTATCGAATACAATTTTTTTAAAACATACTGAACACATCACTTCTTTATTTTAAATTAAATTTCATGTCTATTCATATTTGCTAATTATTCTTCATACTTTTTTTTTCATAAATAAAGTCCTTTAAAAGTTATCAAAATATAACAAAAAGACTTTAATAATCATAATAGTTTACCAGACAAGATATAATCAACATATCACTAAATTAAATTAATTATGTAATAATGTGATTTAAGTTATGTTTTTTCTAAAATAAAATTTTATATTCTTTATCATGACCTTGAGTCAGGGCTTAGCACGAGCCTTATGCAAGTAGCAATTATATACAAGAGAGGATGTTGTATTTTTGGTAGTCCTCACAAGAGCATTTTTGATATTTTATTTTATTTTTTTATCAAATAAAGGTATCACACATGGCAGGTGATGGTGATTTTTCTTACATATTTTCATTCTTGCCCTTATTCTTTTTGCTGAAGATCCATACACTTGAATTTTTCTAATTAATTTTCTTCTTGCCACTTGTTAGATTATCTTTCAACTAAAATTTCCTTCATTTTAAATCAACAATCACTTTAACTCAAAAAACAAATCAAAATAACTATAATACAAAATTAAATTTTGTAATGATTTCAACAACGAGGTTACACGTTTTTCTAACATTATTATTATTCAAACCTCCAAAATACGTACTTTCTCCATTTCAAAATAATTGAATTATTGAGATATGACACATCTTTTAAGAAATATCTTTTAGGACTTAAATTGTATGTTATTTTCCAATATTATCCCTTTAATTGTTCTTAAATTACTCTCCTAGAAAATGCAAAATCCTTAAGAAGCTTATTAAATAAAAGGGTAAATTTGGAAGAAATTTCCAACATGCCTCTTGAAGAATGAACTATTCATTTATTTTGGACATTAGAAAAAAGTTCAACAATTCATTTATTTTGGAATGAAGAAAGTAATAAATAGGATAACTTAATAAATAATATCTTATATATATATATATATTTTTAGTAGATATGAAAAAAGACAAAAAAAAATTAAAATAGGACAAATAGGATATTCAGGGCGTATAAAAGATAAACATGACAAATAAATAGACCAAATAAAGTGATCTATTAATGTTAATTTAGCTATCATTTAATATTGTTACAGATCATTATTAAGTTAATTTATATAATGACTCTAAATTAAGACTATAATTATTATATTATAAACTTGAAGTCATTAGAATATTTTGTTTTAGATAATTCTATAAGCTGAAAAGAAAATATTTTGCAAAGCCTTGCTGCTAAAATCATGCGAGAAATTAAAAATTAATAAATAATTTTTTTTATCGATAACTAAAGAATTACATATTCACAAATTTATAAAAATATCAATATTTTCTATTTATGTTTTTCTTTGAATCTTAATTATTACATATTTTAAATTATGTTATTTTATAAAATATTAAATTATTTGTAGTAGTTAAATATATTTTAATATTTTCGTAATACTTTCTTCCTCACAAATTATTTTTTTCTATTTAAAATTATTCAATGATGCTATTAATTTTTTTTTAATAATTATGCAAATTTATCAACATTACATGTTTAATATGTCATTAGATTATCCTAAATATAAAATAAAAAATATAATATAAATTATATTTTTAAATTTAATTTATTATTTCTATATTTTTTAACTTCCGAACCTCATAAATTTAGTACTATATTATATATGAAAATTCAATTATATACAAATAATATAATCTTTTGCCAATGAGATTCAAATAAACTCGGGTTCGAGCCCTGGTATGAAAAAAAATCTTTGGTAGGAAGCGCTACCCCCTGAATGGGGGCTTACTCAGCGCGAATCCGAATTAATTGAACTTCAATGCGAATACCGAATATTGAATGGAAACCAAAAAAAAAAAAAAAGAGATTCAAATAAGCATCTGTCTGTAAGCTACCTGGTCCTGTCTACTGTGAAATAACGTACTTCCTCCGTTTAAAAAAAATGACCTAATTTGATTTGATACGAAATTTAAGAAAATAAAGAAAACTTTTTTTAAATCTTGTGATCCTAAATTAAAGTTATATCAAATGTATCATAATGTTCTATAATCTTGTGATTTTAAATATGACATGTGAAAAGTTGAATTAAAAATATTGCTAAAAATTTTTTTTTTTTGGAAATATACTAAAAAAAATAGATAATTCATTTTTTAGGGAGAAAGTACTACTTTTGTCTCAATAATTAGAGGATCCTCCTTTAAAATGTGTTAGAATTAAACTACACCAGGAAATGGAACATAACATGATGGCACGCCACACGAGGGATGCGCATTGGAATCATGTAGATCCAAAATTTTAGATGTGGTGGGCACGAAGTACGACCGGCATACATCTCATATTAAATGATAATATAAAAGATTATGATAAAATAATTTTTTTTTAAAGTATCTTCACACTTTTAATATAATATAAATATAGATATAAATTAGTCAAATTTAAAATTTTATAAGATTATTTTAATAAAATAGGCCCCTATAAATAATGTATTTTTTTAAGGAAGTAATAAGTCAATAGAGTTCAATTAAAATGAAACGGAGGAAATAAAAATAATATGAAATCTTAATATGATTGTGTTTGATCCAAAGATATGATTTAGCTAATGTTTGGTGGTAAATTTTTTACCAGATTTTAAAAGATTACTTTTAAATATTTTATTTATGGAATTTAATCAAATTTTAAAAATATGATGCTCAAATGTTTTAAATTTTTTAAAAAATGACTTAGATTAGTTTTGAATCTTAGGAAAGTATCGTGAAACATTGAAGAGCAATCAGTTAACGTATTTATTATCTAGTAAACTTATCGCGCCTAATCTGTACCCCCTACAAATGATATCAAAGTCCAGTTATTTAAATAATACGAAAGTAGCATATATGTTTAAATTTAGATTAGATTTACTTGAGATTAATTTATATTGATTAATTATGAGAAGACCATTTAAAAATAGAGAAGATTTTAGAAAAATTAAAGAATCTTTAATTAGTAATTATTCAGAATATATAAGTCTAAATAAAACAAAAGAAAACCCACAAAGATTAGCCTACCCAATTACCTTAATATCTAGTATTGAAGCAAAATTAATAATCCATTTAAAATCTAGAAGAATGAGACACATACCACCTAATTATGATAAAATCAGATTTAGATACCCACAAAAATATTATAAATATGGTTTAAATGAATAAAGTACAAAAATACAAAGAATTAAAACAAATTATTTCTAAAAAACTTAAAGAATTAAAAATAAGAATAGAAAGACTACATTATAATATATTTGCCGGAGTTAGTAAAAACTCAATAAATGCACAAAAAGATGAAATATCAAATTTAGAATCACAAATAGATAGTTTAGAATATATATATCAACATGAACTATTTACAATAAAATGAACAAAGAAGAATTTATAATAGATGAAAAAATATATGAAAATCACGAAGGATTAAAAATAAAAATAGTATTTTCTAATCTAGGAAGAAGATATAAGAAAATAGGTGAACATTTATATCTAATGCTAGAAAAAAAATAATTAAAATTAGAAGATAAATTGGCAGCTATGGTGAGAATAGAAAAAGAAAATGAAGAAATAGATAGAAAAAAGGAAATAGAAAAAATAAAACAACAAACTACAGAAGAAATACGAAAAATAGAAGAAACTAAAAATAGTAGGATTGCTGAATTAGAAAAAGAACTACAAATGCTAAAAGATCTGTATGAAAAAAGACAAAAAGAAAAAGAAGAAAAAGATAAAGAACAAAAATTATTAAATGAGATAAATCAATTTAAAGAAAAATTAGAAATAGACAATAAAGAAATAGAAACCAAGGAATTAGAAATTAATACAAAGATGTTGAAGAAACAGATAATTATGATTTGAAAGATAGTGAAACATATACAGAAATCTTAACAAATACAAAAAATTTAGGAATCAGTGGAAAACAAGAAGTAATTAATGAAGAAAACTTAGAAAATATAAACACAGAAATAAACACTCTTGATAAAAAAGAAGATGAAAATATAATACCTAGAACATCAAAAATAAGAAAACCTACATATTATAAAAATAAGTTTAAAAGATATAATCTAAAAAATGAATATGACAAATGGACACCAAAACAAATAGTTAATAAAAATTATAACTTTTAGACTTAGATTGTGTAATAGCGACAAAAAAAATAATACAATTATAGATAGGATATATGACAAAAAAATTATTAGATAATAATATAAACGCAACAGATGCACCAGAATATATAGAAAAAACACTAATAGGAACAGTGAAATTATGGTTTTCAAATTTAACTGAAAATAGCAAGAAGGTATTAAGAACTAATAAACCTACAGAAGGAACATCATCAACAACTACAACTAAATTAACACCTATAGAATTATTAAAAAAATATGAAATAGCTATAAAAGACGAATTTAGCAGCATGACAACAACAGAAGAAGAACAAAATGAAGAGAAAGATACAAATAGGAATTTAATGTTAAAATTAGCAATATGTAATATGTGTTACATAGATGAATATACTTGCGCATTTAATGAATATTATTATAAAGGAGCATATAATACAGAAGAAAGTAAAGAAATAAAAAAATTATATTTTAATAAATTACCTGAACCATTTAGTTCAAAAATAATAAAAAATTGGGATGAAGCAAAAATAGTAGATACTCTAGGAGCAAGAATAAAATTTTTACAACAATGGTATAGAAACCTATGTGAAAAATATAGAGAAGAAATAAAAATGGAAAAAATATTAATAAGAAATTTAGCATGTTGTAAAGATAAAATAGCACCTCAATTTGGATGCGAAGAAAGATATTATAAGAAAAGAAAAAGGCATAAGAAATATAAGAAATAC
Organism: Capsicum annuum; assembly: GCF_002878395.1. NCBI lineage: Eukaryota > Viridiplantae > Streptophyta > Magnoliopsida > Solanales > Solanaceae > Capsicum > Capsicum annuum. The sequence continues at coordinate 79,579,626 of NC_061112.1, forward strand.
AAAAAATCAAAATATAAGTATAAGAAACCAAGAAAAAGATATTATGTAAAAAATTATAAACATAAAAGACCATATAGGAAAAAGAAATCTATAAAGGAATGTACTTGTTATAATTGTGGGAAATTAGGACATTTAGCTAGAGATTGTAAATTACCTAAAAACCCAAAAAATAAACAAATATCAAAAATAAAAATAGAAAATATAGAATATATGCAGATAGATTATATAGATTACGAATTAGAAAGTGAAGACACTATATATGAAATTTCAGAGAATGAAACAGATAATGAAACAGATAGTGAATTAGACGAATTAAATGACTGAAGAAGATATACAAATAAACCAAATAACTGAAGAAGATATAAAAATAATAACAAAAGAAGAATATTTAAATGACTAAGGAACAGATCAAAAAATAATATTTGATAATAATGTATTTGATGAAATAAAAGGAAAAGAGTTAGACTTAAGTGTAGAAAAAATATTTAAAATACCAACAATAAAAAATATATTTATTAGGAAAAAGGAAGAATATTACGTAGTAAGTCAAAAGGAACATGTAATAGACTGCAGATATACAAAAGGTAAAGCTAGTATACTACTAGTAACAAAAAGGTTAATTAATAAAGAAATAAATGATATAAAAAGTAGAGGAGACCCAATAAAATATGTACACTTTGGAGGTACAGAGATATTAATAAAAACATGTTTTAAAGAAGAAATAGATACACCAATAGAATTATATTTAGCAGATGATAGAATTATAAGATCTATATAAAAAAACATAAAAACAGCGATTAAAGGAAATTTAATATACCAAAAATTTAAATTTATAATAAGTGCAATTATTCAGTAGCAATAACAGATAAAAATATAGAGAAATCATTTGTATTATATTGGAAAATATCAGGAATAGAACTAACTTCAGGAAGTAAAATATTTACAGCAAGATGTAAAAATCTATATGTATTAACAACAAAACATAAAATAACGGGAAAAAATAAAATTAATAAAATACAAATAGAAAGTCCTTTTGAACAATTCGTAAAAACAATTGATAATAATGTTATAGTTACAAAAATTTAGACATAGAAGAAGATTTATAAATAATAAATGATAGAATAAGTACAACAAAAAGAATAGCTTATGAAAAACCAGAATCATCAAATTCATAAAAAAGAACAAGTTATGAAACAAGTTCAATAGTTAATTTAAATCAATATTACATAACAGGAACAATAAACGAAAAAGAATATTTAATACTCTTAAATACAGGACAAGAAGAAAATTATATAGCAAAATATCTAGTAAAAAATAAGGAAATAAAATCTGATAATAATATATGCCTAGATCTACCAAGAAGCTTAATAAACATTAAAAATATAACAGAAAAAGAAATAATAATAGGAGTTAGAAAAATGAAAATAGAATTTGAAATAAAGGAAGAAATGCAAAAAGCAGACATAATATTAAGAATTAAATGGCTAGAACAAGTAAAACCATACAATATAGAACACACACAATTATCTATAACATATAATAGGGAAAGATTATTCCTAAGAAGAGCTCTAACATGATATGAAAATATATGTATTAATGAAGATAGTAGTAGAAGGATATTATAGTAGGTATTATACGCCTATGATAGATATAAGAGCAGAAGCTAATTCATGTAGATATAATTGTTTACCAGAAAGTAAATGGGATAAATTAAAAACACCAATAATAGTTAAAGGATTTAATAACGAAGGAAGCTTAATTACTTATAAAGCTAAGAATGTAAAAACAATAGAAGAAATCTATAATTATGAGCTAACATCAAAAGATATACTCTTAGTAATGCCATTTTTAGATAAATTATACCCACATGTAATAATTAGAACAGATTGGTGGTTCACAACACCATGTAAACAGAAAGTAAGAGCAAAAAGAGTTATTAATAAAATAAGAAAGAAAACTGATTGGATAAAAAGAAGTGAAAACATTACACAAAAATTAAAAAATATAGAAAATACTGAAGATACAATAGAACTGGTCGTATTTTCAATAAATAAAAAGGAAATAACCATATTTTCAATAAATAAAGATAGAAATAATTAAGAAAAAATTAGAACAATTATATAGTAAAGATCTATTAAAAGGATGGAAAAAAACATAAAACCACTATAAAAATTGAATTAATAGATAAAAATAGTATAATAACCCAGAAACCATTAACATATAATTTTGATGATTTAAAAGAATTTAAAATGCATATAGAAGAATTATTAGAAAAACAATATATTCAAAAAAGTAATAGTAAACATAATAGCCCAACATTTATAGTAAATAAACATAGTGAACAAAAAAGAGAAAAAAATAGGATGGTTATTGATTATAGAAATTTAAATGCAAAAACAATGACTTATTATTACCCAATACCAAATAAAATATTAAAAATAAGATAACTACAAGGATATAATTATTTTAGTAAATTTGATTGTAAATCAGGA